>NW_016837762.1:386108-482191 GCF_001698545.2 Rhinopithecus bieti | reverse complement strand
AAAAAAATTATCCAGATGTGGTGGTGCACACCTGTAATCCCAGCTACTTGGGAGGCTGAGGCACGATAATCACTTGAACCCAGGAGGCAAAGGTTGCAGTTAGCCAAAATCCCACCACTACATTCCAGCCTGGGTGACAGAATGATACCTCGTCTCAAAAACAAAACAAACAAACAAAAAATTCAAAATATTCGAAATCCAGTGTGCATTTTACATGTACAGCACATTTCAATTCAATACTTTTCAATTCAGCCATGTTTCATATGCTCAGTAGCACATGTGCTGACCATTACCATGCTGGACTTCAAAGCTCTGAAGCAAAGACACAGGGCCAAGCAGGCAAGAAAACAGCTGAAACAGGTCACCTGGGACCAGTAGCAAACTGCCACTTTCTACATACACAGGGCTGCTCTCAGCCCAGCCAGTTCCTCCTGCCTTAGCCCTAGTGCTGCCAGATTTTCTGAAGCCAGAAATCCGAGTCCTATAGTAAATTTCTTGATATTTAAATGTTAGCAACCAATGTAAACATCATACCATGCTGGCCTTCTGGTGGCCAGTTTGTGGCCTCTGTTCCCAGCAAATTTTAAGCCATATAAGGGTTTCTGACTCATCTAACAAGCTGTATTGGGTTTGGTGAAGGATAATAAAGGATCCCCTTTTTCACAAATACAATGTATTTGAACGTATTTTTAAAGTTATGGAATGGGTTCCACATTAGAATCAACTCAGTGATTGCCCTTGCCACTTTCCTGTGCCCATAGAACCTAGAGCTGGAAAGCTCTGGGATAAAGTACTCCATTGCTGTAGCTCACTTCACCTCTTCCCCGTTTTTTAACGTTCATCCCACCAAAGCTGTTGCTGAGACTCCCTGATGCAATCTTCTTGAAGGCAGGCAGAATCTGTCTTATTCTACACTGTATCTCCAGCACTTGAATGGATGAGTAGGTGATACATAAAACTCAAAGAAGAAGTTTTGCAAAGATTTGGAGAATTTGGAACCCTTGTGTACTGCTGCTGGGAATGTAAAATGGTACAAGCTACTACTATGGAAATACAGTTGGCAGTTCCTTAAAAATTAAAGCTAGGCTGGGCGCAGTGGCTGACGCCTATAATCCCAGTACTTTGAGGCCGTGGTGGGTGGATCATGAGGTCAGGAGATCGAGACCATCCTGGCTAACATGGTGACCCCGTCTCTACTAAAAAATACAAAAAATAAACTGGACGTGGTGGCGGGCGCCTGTAGTCCCAGCTACTCGGGAGGCTGAGGCAGGAGAATGGCATGAACCCGGGTGGCAGAGCTTGCAGTGAGCTGAGATCGCGCCACTGTACTCCAGCCTGGGCGACAGAGCAAGATTCCATCTTAAACAAACAAACAAAATTAAAGCTAGAACTGCCATATGATCTAGCAGTCCTACCTCGGGGTATGTACCCAAAAGAAGTGAAAGCCAGGACATGAAGAGATAGTTGTACACCCGTGTTAATAGCATTAGTCACAGTAACCAAAAGGTGGAAGCAAATCAAGTCTCCACTGACAGATGAATGGATAAACAAAGGCGGACTGTACATAAAATGGAATATTATTTAGCCTTAAGGGAAGGAAATTCTGACGTATGCTACAATGTGGATGAATCTTTTTTTTTTTTTTTGAGACGGAGTCTCGCTCTGTCACCCAGGCTGGAGTGCAGTGGCCAGATCTCAGCTCACTGCAAGCTCCGCTTCCCGGGTTCCCACCATTCTCCTGCCTCAGCCTCCCGAGTAGCTGGGACTACAGGCGCCGCCACCTCGCCCGGCTAGTTTTTTTCTGTATTTTTAGTAGAGACGGGGTTTCACCGTGTTCAGGATGGTCTCGATCTCCTGATCTCGTGATCCGCCCGTCTCGGCCTCCCAAAGTGCTGGGATTACAGGCTTGAGCCACCGCGCCCGGCCGATGTGGATGAATCTTAAAGACATTATACTAAGTGAAAAAAAAATCCAATGCCAAAAGGGCAAATGCTATATAATTCTTCTTTTATTAGATGCCTCTACTAGTCAAATGCATAAAGACAGAAAGTAGAATGATGGTTGTCAGGGGCTGGGAGGAGGAGGAATAGGGAATTATTTTTTAGTGAGTATAGAGTTTCAGTTTTGCAAGAGGAGGAGAGTTCTGTGGATGAGTAGTGGTGATGGTTTCACAACAATGTGAATGTGTTTAATGCCACTGACTTGTATGCTTAAAAGTCGTTAAAATGGTAATTTTATGTTACATATATTTTACCACAATTAAAAATAAATGATGCTTTTTTAAAAACCCAAAAGGTTAAGTGATATATCCAAGGTCACAATATTGTAGTCTGGAGCTTTTAAAACTATCCCAGGCTATTCATAGTATGTTTTGAGGTAGCACAATAATAAAGGAAGGACTTAGAGCTCGGAACCCGTAGACCCATAGCTTCTTGACAAGTCACGTGATATCTTAGTCCCTCAGTTCCCCTACACATTCAGTCCTGTCTTCTGGAACCAACTGACCAGTAAGGTTAACATGATAAAATGAAATATGTATGAGAAAAATATATGTCCTAGATTAAATCTGGGCCAAACTCATCATATGCCAGGGAATTAATGTGTTATTAAGATTAAAAAAAAAAAAACTTTCCAGTAATGTAGGAAATGTGTAAGAGCCTTGTTGAACTGATGCCCCAGCAATATGATTCCCCAGTTCAGTTAAAATGATCAACTGAATATAAAAGTTTGCCTCAGCCACTGAGCAAATTTGTTTCACTTTTCTGTTATCTATATGATGATGATGATTTTATTTCATCGCCTTCCATGTGTGCTGAAATGCCCTAGAAGTCCAATTCTTTTTGTCTTCCTCTCAGGGTAAAGTGAGGTGGGAAGAGAATCCCAAGTGCAACTTTAGCATATCTAGTCTCAAGAGGCAGTACCGCCCCTTGAAGCACAGCATCTTCAGTGACCTTTCCTGGCTTAGTAACTATGTTATTCAAAGTTACCAGATTTCAACAACCAGAGAAAAAGGCACAAGCATTTCCTATTTCCATTGTCTAGAGATTTGCTTTGTTAGGAAAGCAAGACTCTCGGTTTCTGTCACATGGTGTATTAAGTCTTATTGTTGAAGAGGACATTATCTTGAGACCAGGAAAGCAAACAAGATTCTATATTAGCTCTAAATTGTAGATGGCCCAGTTTATCCAGTCTCATGTTTTAAAAAATGAACACAGCTCAATGGCTTGCAAGTTGCTACTTACAGATAGTTTCTTCCCATTGTTTGAGAGCCTTACGTCACATTATGAACTAAAATAAATTCAAGATAGATTAAAAGAGTTACATGCAGAAGAGAAAACCATAAAAATAAAAAAGAGAATATAGGTGAGAAGCAAATGTTAGCTTGAGGAAAGGCTGTCCAGGCATAAAAGCAATGAAAAAAATTGCAAAAGGAAAATAGATACATTTAACTATTGATAAATGAAATTGTATACAAAATTTCTACATGTTAAAAATATAACATGTAAACACAAATTAGTCAAATATTCACAACAAATATGATAGACAAGGGCTAATATATGATATGGCTTGGCTGTGTCCCCACCCAAAATCTCATCTTGAATTATAATAATCTTGAATTATATATAATGTCAAGGGTGGGACCAAGTGGAGATGATTGAATCATGGGAGTGGTTTCCCCCATAGTGTTCTCATGATAGTGAGTGAGTTCCCGTGAGATCTGATGTTTTTAGTAAGGGATTTCCCCCTTCACTCGGCTCTCGTTCTCTCGTCTGCCACCATGTAAGATGAGACTTTGCTCCTCATTCGCCTTCCACAATGATTGTGAGGCTTCCCCAACCACATGGAACTGTGAGTCAATTAAACCTCTTTCCTGGCCAGGCACAGTGGCTCGTGCCTATAATCCCAACACTTTGGGAGGCCAAGGCAGACGGATCACGAGGTCAGGAGTTCGAGACCAGCCTGACCAACATGGTGAAACACCATCTCTACTAAATTATACAAAAAATTAGCTGGGCATGGTGGTGGTGCCTGTAATCTCAGATACTTGGGAGGCTGAAGCAGGAGAATCACTTGAACGCGGGAGGCTGAGGTTGCAGTGAGCCAGGATCGCACCATTGCACTGCAGCCTGGGCGACAGGGCAAGACTCTGTCAAAACAAACAAACAAACAAACAAAAAAACTCTTTCCTGTATAAGTTACCTAGTCTCTGGTATGTCTTTATGTCTTTATTAGTAGCGTGAGAATATGCTAATACAATATATAAATACATCTTTCAAATCAATTTAAAAACCTTATTATCTTATTAAATAATGGCAAGAGACGTGATTAGAGGTATGATTTTTCTTCACAAAGAAGAAATGTAAGTGGCTGACAAATGTGAAATGAGTCATTATTTTTAGTAATTAAAGAAATGCAAACTAAAATAAGATGAATAGGATCAAGACAGTTTCTACTATTAAACTTTTTTGGTTTTTTTATGAGGTAACCCTCAATTCTGGCCAAATTACAGGAGTATAAGGTGATGCAGCCTTTCTGCAAAGTTATTTAGTAACAGGTGCTAAGAACCTTAAATATGTAAAAGTAATGTGTAAAAGTATAAGTAATTGCATTTATAGGAACCTGTCCTTAGAAAATAATTAGAAATGCCAGTACAGATTTATATACCACAGTGTTCACTGCAAAATTATTTGTAGTAGTGAAAAGTTGAAGAGCACCCAAATGAACAACTGTAAGGAGTTATTTATATAAATTATGGTTCATCAATGCTGACATTATTGCTGACATTAAAAATTAGGAGTTTGAAGAATGTTAAAATGGGAATATTTATTAAAATGTGTTCAACGTAAATTTGGCACCTTGTATAATGTGTCATTGTATAAATTTGTAACAATGGTATAGCAATGTTAAATATATGTGTATGCACCGAGAAAAGATTAAATGAAAATCAGCAATGTGTTAGAAACAGTTTTCTCTGTTTCTAACAGAGAATGGCCAGATGACAAGTAATTTTAATTTTCTTTATACTTTTCTGCCTGTTCCAAATTTTCCAGAATAGAAGTATGTTATTTTTATAAATGGAAAGAAAGTTTTTAAAGAACTGTGTTGCTAACAAAACATTTATTATGAACACTCTTCAACTTTCTCCATACATTTTCTCTTGACACTGTCATTCACTTCATAGTTAATGACTCCATTTTTCCTCCATATCTATCAAGTTACCAACTTCTATTGTCTCTTCAGTGTATCCTAGAACTGGCCCTTTCTTTCCCCTCCTACAGTCAGCCCGTAGTTTGGATTAGCTCCTCATTACTCTTGGCCTGTTTGGAAGCCTCTTACTCTCCATTGCTCTCAGTTTTGAATCCTGAACCCGGCCTGGCATGCGTTATTCTCAGTAACGTGCTTCTCACCTAACTTTTCACATTAGCCCTCAGACTCCCTTACACACATCATCCAGACCCTCTCACCCATGTGCTTTCACTTCCCTGTGATGTTCCTGCTACTAGCAATGTCCTTTTTCATTCATTCATTCATTCATTCATTCATTCATTCATTCAACAGACATTTACTGAGCAAATTTCGTGTGCTAGGCACTCTGGGGCACAAAGATGAATTAAACACAAGCCTCTGCCTCCAAGAGGCTCAAAGTCAGCTTGAGGAGACAGACAAATAAACGTTTTGTGTGAGAAGTGTGAGTTATGTTATTAATGTGTTATCCGCTGGTGAAACTGTAATTTGAACCCAAGTCTGTCAGCCTCTAAAACCATGTTGCTTCAAGGTAAGGAAAGAAAAGCAACTGCACTGGTCTGATATGCCTGGCCCCTGGGTATCTGTTGAGGAGCAATAGGAGATGACTCTGCAGAATGGTTGTGTGTGGCATGCTGAGGTATTAAAACTGAATCCTCTTGACAACTAGGATAGCAATAATTAATCATTAATACTCCACACCATGCTCTGTGCTAAGGGCTTTGCACATGCTGACTCAGCTAATCCTCACAATGACTTTATGAGGTAAAACAACTTCATCTTTTCATAGATCAAGAAACTGAGGCACAGAAAGATTAAGTGATTGGCACAGTGTCGCATAGTAATATTTTGTGTGTTTAATTGTCTTGTCTCTGCAAATAGATTGTAAAATATGAAAGGTTAGAGACTGTCATGGGCACTTTTGTATCCCTAGCAGGACTCTATTCATGACCTAGATACACATAATGCACACCCAGTAAATATGAATTGAATTGAATTGAATAGTCTTCATGAAATACTCTTCATTGCTTTGATTATTATCCAGACCTATATTTTGGGGAGGGGAGGAGGAAGGTAGAGAAATTAAGAGACATCTTAATTGGACACTGCATGTCCTTCGGAAACAAATGACATATCCATATTAACTGAACTCACAAAGTAAGTTCTGAACTCAGAGAATCACAGTCTCTCCAAGTTGATAGCCATCATAGCAGTCGCCTTGTTGAAACTCCCACTTGTTTGAAACTGTAACTTGACTGGAAGGCTCTCAGAACATGATTCTGGAATGTGAGGGACTGTAGCTTTTTAAACTCACTTGTTCTAAGCCTGTAACTTGTTTGGGAGAGAGAGTGAGCCCTGGCAGTGAGATTCCAACCTAATAGGGTCACGGTGTGTAGGTTTAAAGGGGATGCTATGCAAATGAGCATTTGCTTCCTGTTTGAGCCCAGAGATAAAACAGGAAGCATAGAGTGCATATTAAATTTTGCATTACGGGAATCGGTCGATTGAGCTGCACAGCCACAATAGGAATCTCACTAAACGCTTGCATGCCTGTGTGCACAAAGAGTGGAATATGTTAAGCCTTTTCTCTTCAGCCCTCACTCCCTCTCCCTTGCTCACACATGCTCACACATGCGGGAGGAGCAAGCTGCCATGAGGTCATATAAGGACACACAGCACTTCTCCTTCCAACCAGAGCATTGCATTTGCTTTAACAGGGCAAGAGGGTGGAGGGGACAGATGAGAGAACAGTGACATTGCACACCCTCTCATCCCATGGCTTTATTGTAGCTTTCTCTGTTACAGCCCTGCCCTCGTCTCACAAACCAAAGTCATTCATAGCCTTTGGGGCTAGGCTGGACAAATGCCTCCTCTGTAGTAATAGTAATCGCAGCTAATTGAGCACGCCTGTCAGGTGTGTGGCTCTGTGTCCTTTCAGCAGGTGGATACTTGTAACCCTTGAGTGATTCATTGTTCCAGGCTGCACTTACCAATTGCAGAAACTAAGGTTCAGAGAAGTTGAGTGAATTGCCTGCGATCACAGAGCCAATCGATGGAGGAGCCCAGACTCAGGTCCAAGCTTCTTGCTCCAAAGCCCAGGCTTTTAGCTTTTGCGCTACATTTTCTTGGTTACAAAACCTCTGCCCTCAAAATTCTCCCTGCCTCCACCTCCAGCCAGAAATCATTTGCCCTTCTTTCAAATTCTCACAGTGCTTTTTCTTTTATGGGGCTCACTGATTTTAACATCTTATTGTTGTCATTTATATAAAGTGTTCACTTTTCCTGTTTGGGTGTGGGGCGGGGGATAGAGACAGAGTCAATTTCTTATTCTTTGGTGTATTTTCCACGGCACCATATTTAATAGTCCTTCAGACAAGGAAAAACCAGATGTTTCTGATCAGATCTGCCCTAAGCACCTGCACCTTGCTAGGAATTTCAGAATGTATAAAACTACCTGTAGAATTTAACTCAGATTTCCTAAAGAAAAGTAAAGACCCAGCTGAGAAAGACCGAATCATGTTTCCCCTAACAATAAGCAAATGACATATCATAGTCCACCTTACACCGACTGTCTCTTCCTTCGTGTCCCCATCCCTTACTGTCCTAGTGTTCTTTAGCGTCCCAGTCTGCTCAGAACTATTCTTGTTTATGGTTCAAATTTGCTGTTCCTTTTCTGCAGGTCTCATTTGTTTTGTGGCAGAGTTGAAGCTTCCTTGGATTCTTGATGGCAGGCTTCTGAGATGCTTTCCTCTCACATTGCTTCAGATTCAGACTTTAAAGAATCTAGTCGTCATTAACTTGCTTTGAAGTTCTTGTATTGTATCAGTTTATACACCACATGGATTTTAAAACCTTCCGTGAGATGACTGCTGCAACTGTTTACTACACCAAGAATACCCCCATCTCTCTGTCTCTCTCTCTCTCTCTCTCTCTCTTTCTCTCTCTCTCTCATTCTGTCTGTGACTCCCTCTTCCCTCTCTGTAAGGCTGCTTCTCTCTAATCTTGTTTCTTGGGCTGTGACAAATGGGAAAGGGTTTAAGTTCATATCCTGATCTAGTTTTTGGCAGAAGAGAGCTGTTTTGAGGATGAACTCAACTCTATCATTCCTCCCACGTTCCACCCATAAACATTTTTCTGGATGTATTGCTCAAGTTTTTTCTGTTTTTCTCTTAATTATGTCATAATCACTCAGTCTAAGCTGTATGGTTACAGTATTTTGTTCATACTTAACCATATATATTTGCTAATAAGTGAATCAGTGGGAAAAACAGGAAGGAAAGAAACTAGAGACTCCAGATTCACTGGGACAAGCAGTGTACCCCTACTCTTCAAGGTACAACCCTAAACAAGCCATCCAGTTATAATACCACCACTGGGCCCCATTCCTGATGAATTCAGTAAATCACAAAGGTGCTCATGCTTGTCTTGAAGTCAGTCTTGATGTTTGTGCTGTTAATGGAGCACAGTCTGCAGCTGGCCCAGATGTTGCTGACACCAGCCCTGCCTCCCTCCATCAGCATAGCAACGATTCTAACAAATCTGTAATGTTGTCCATGCACCTTGGTGCAGAGAGTCACATACTGCTCCCTGAAAGGAAAATGATATGGTTCCTTCTGTATTGTATTTGCTGGAAAAGGCTGGAGACAAAGAAGTTCCCAAAGCCAGGCTGCCTGGGCCCCTTGAATGATAACATTCTTGTTCCTGTGACCGTGTCCTAAGGGAATTGAATGCCCTGACAGTCCCATGGAGATGAGGTTCTGGAAGAACCCCTCAACCCTGCTGGTCCTGGTGTTCCATTACTGCCATGGCTGAAGACAGAGGTCCAGTCCTGCCATTTGTTGAAATTCAAGAAGACTACGGGGAACTGGCACAATAGGGCCACTGCCAACTGCCAATGCCACTTCACTGGCACTACCACCAGACTAGGTCGTGCTGGTTCCCCCAGGCTGCCGTGGTTCCTCAAGGGCAAGAGCTCTGTCACAAGGGCACCAGTGGTCTGGCTATCTCATTTCACCTACACTGTCTGAGAGCATCATCCTGCTCATCCAGCATCAATCTGCCCACCGGCATCTGCCTTGGAACAGATTCTAGAATAAAGCACTTCATGGACCTAGACTAATACACCCTTGAAAGTCTAGCCCTTGGTATAGAGGCACTTCCCCTGGTCCCATCTCCTCCTGCCTTCAGGGGGATTCTTCCCTCAGGCACCTCTGTCCTTTCTTCCATCTAGCCTCTATCGAGGTATGTTAATACATTTGAGAGGGAAGGGACGGGGATTCAGATCACTTTAATTCAAAAAGATCTCTCTGCTTCCAAGTAATCTAGTGGGTGCGACTAGAGGGACAGGAGAAACACTCCACTCAGTTCCTCCTAGGCCTGTGGAGCTCCAAATGTTGGCACATATAAGGGAGGGAGTCCAGCCCCTCCAGTACTCTACAGGGCTGAGCTCAGCTTGTGGGTCCACCCAGATGCACGGTCATGCAAGCCATCGTCTGTTTGCCTGTAAGTGAAGGGCGAAATCCTAGTCATTGAGTTCCACAAGTTTCCTCAAGTACGTTAACTTTTTATTTCTATTCATCTCTTTTAGGAAATTATTTATTCTTGATATAAATTGTTTATAAGTAAATATTTGCAGGAAAAAATATACATATATTTTGAGACAGTCTTGCTGTGTCTCCCAGGCTGGAGAGCAGTGGTACGATCTCAGCTCACTGCAACCTCCACCTCTCGGGTTCAAGCGATTCTCCTGCCTTAGCCTCCTGAGTAGCTGGGACCACAGGTGTGCACCACCACACCCAGCTAATTTTTAGAGACAGGGTTTCATCATGTTGACCAGGCTGGTCTTGAACTCCTGACCTGGAGTGATCTGCTCACCTTGGCCTCCCAAATCCTGGATTACAGACATGAGCCACCATGCCCAGCCAGAAAAATATTTTTAAAATTTCCACATACAATTGGACTTCTATATCCTTGGGTTCCTCATCCGTGGATTCAACCAACCATGAAAAAAAAAGAAAATTATAATATATATATATATACCACACAACACACACAGATATATATACTGTATATACGATATATGCAACTCCCGACTCCTGGGTTCACGTCCATTTTCCTGCCTCAGCCTCCGACTACTGGGATACAGGCGCCTCCACCACACCTGGCTAATTTTTTGTAATTTTTTAGTTGAGACGGGGTTTTCCCACCGTGTTAAGCCAGGATGGTCTCGATCTCCTGACCTTGTGATCTGCCCGTCTCAGCCTCCCAAATGCTGGGATTACAGGCATGAGCCGCCGCACCCAGCCTGAAATCTATTTTTTTTAATGGATGGTTGTTGTTTTGTACTAAACATGTACAGACTTTTTTTTCTTGTCATTACTCCGCTAAACAATCAGTATCACAACTATTAACTAGCATTCACATTGTATTAAATATACATACATTAGAGATGATTTAAAGTGTACAGGAGGAAGTGCGTACGGTTATATGCAGATACCTGCACTTTTTGTATCAGGACTGGAGCATCTGGTTGGATTTTGGTATCTGCAAGGCGGTCCTGGAACCAATCCCTTTTAACTCCCAAGGGATGACTATATATAAAAGATTTTTGATGTAATAAAATTTTTTCTTTTCTTTTTTTTTTTTTTTTGAGACGGAGTCTCGCTCTGTCGCCCAGGCTGGAGTGGCAGTGGCCGGATCTCAGCTCACCGCAAGCTCCGCCTCCCGGGTTCACGCCATTTTCCTGCCTCAGCCCCTGAGTAGCTGGGACTACAAGCGCCCGCACCCTCGCCAGCCTAGTGTTTTGTATTTTTTTTTAGTAGAGACGGGGTTTCCACCGGGCTTAGCCAGGATGTCTCGATCTCCTGACCTTGTGATCTCCCGTATCGGCCTCGCCAAAGTGCTGGATTACAGGCGTTGGAGGCCAGCCGCGCCCGGGCCGATGGTATAAAACTTTTTTTTTTCCAAAGAATGAACAATGTCATAATCTAACTAACACTTAGCCTATATAGTTAATATAATAAATAGAAAAAGTGCTGCAAGCAGTGATTTCCACGTGGTAGATTGTGACTCACTGGTGGGGCATAATCATAATTTTTAATGATATAGAAATAGAATGTAGTGGAACAGGACTGGGGATAGTGGCTCACACCTGTAATCCCAGCACTTTGGGAGGCCGAGGAGGGCAGATCTCTTGAGGTCAGTCAGGAGTTTGAGACCAGCTTGGCCAACATGGTGAAACCCCATCTCTACTAAAAATACAAAAATCAGCTGGGCATGGTGGTGGGCACCTGTAATCCCAGCTAATTGGGAGGCTGAGGCACGAGAATCGCTTGAACCTGGGAGGCAGTGGTTGCAGTGAGCTGAGATCATGCCACTGCACTCCAGCCTGGGTAATAGAGTGAGACTCAGTCTCAAAAAAAAAAAAAAAAAGAATATAGTGGAACAAAATAGAATAGAAAGATGAATGCTTTACACCTAGTATGGCTAAGTGTTATTTCATGAAACTTTTCAGTTGTCTGTTTATGTAAGTCTGTATTTATGTAAATCCATCTGTGCACATACACAGGTCACCCATTTACATGTATCTTGTAGGTCCTGGGGCCCTGTGTAGAAAGCAGGTCTCATCGTGGACCACAGGCAAGCAAAGGTTGAAAGCTGCAGCCTCAGGAGGCTCCTCACGCCCCTGCTACACCATCTCTGTCACTACTTCCTTCAGCCTCTTTATATTCTGCTTCCCTTTCTCTAACTTCCAGATGCATCTTTCTTCCCTTAAAGCCAGTCATGCATTCCAGACTGGTAGTGCCATCTTTGAGCCCTTTGTTTTTTTCATTCTTGCAAGATGACTGAGGGGAAAAACAGAAATAGCGATACACAGACACTAGATAAATGGCATTTTATCATTCCCACTTGAATATCATATTAAAAATAATTCCTGTTGCTATTTCAAGATGTTGCTCAATTTAAAGTGGTATTTCTGCTGTTCAAAATGCATGCCTGTAGCAGTGCATAATGCATGCTAGTGCTTTGGTACATTGCCCTGCCTGAGTGAGTTTTGCAGATAGTTGTTTGGCTACATATTCCTTGAGGCCGGTCAACCTGGAGAGGCCTAAAAATGCTTAGGAGTGTCGCAGAATGGCCCCCTTCCTTTTTTTTTTTTTTTTTTTTTTTACTGCTGAACTCCTTTTTTGGAGGTGCCAGTGAACAAACCATCAAATGTTTGTAAAATGAGGAAATGGTTAAATTTTCTGCTAAGCACCAGGCACTCAAGAGTGTGATTCTGCTTTTAGCCACTGGTGGCATGCACAAATGAGAGGCTATGAGGCCTTCTCCTATAGATGCCAACCCTGCTATCGGTGCCTAGTGCATTTGGAGAACATTACTATCAGATACAGTAGTTCATTTCCTTAAGACAGAACTCAGAGTTGAAAGGAGGTCAAACGAAAAGGAATGCAGCAGTGCCAGGTTTCCAGCCCTTTCCTATGTGCTTAAATATTAATAGACACTTGGCCTAAAAGCTTGTGTAGCTTTGTAATTCCTCAGGATAGTGGCAGGGCTTTGGGTTGGATATGCATTCTTAATTCCCCATTGGCTTGTCTTTGGTTACTCAGCATGTTTCTGTGTCCTGAGACAATACTGTGACAAATGAGTGTAGTCTAACAGGCAGAAGCAGGTGAAGATGAATCTCTTATGAACCATATTTCTTGTGAAGTCTTCTGATCTACGTAAAATATAAAAGGAAGATAATACATTTCTAAGACACCTTCCATACCTTTGCTCATGGAATTGAACAGAACTCTATTTAGCTGGGAATTGAAGGAGGTATAGGCTTTGTGTTTTTAATGCATCAAAAGTGTTGTTTATCTGAAAGTAAAGATTGATACAAAAACATGCCCAAAGCAAATTAACGAAAGAGGGGCTTATTTTCAGGGGAAGGTGAGGCAGAAGGCTTGGGTTCTGTGCTCTGTATCAGCCAGATGACCTTAGTCTGGCCACTAGCCTCTCTGAGGCACAATTTCTGCATCTATAAAGTGTCGTACAAAGCAGCTCTGAGTATACTGTGAAATGCACACATGGAAAGGCTCTGGACTCTGAGCACCATGTCACTGACTTATTATTGTCCCATTAACAAAGTTATATAACCAATATCATTTAACATGGAAGGCCATCCTGCTCTTTCACTGTCTATCACATGGGTCTCTATGATTAATAGCACAGAAAACTGTAAAATTGCATGTTGTGCTGTCAGGCCTCTCACTTGCTCATTTGAGACTTTGTAGTGCCTAGCACAGGAACAGCCTGTAAATTAGCTTTGCTAATCTTAGGCACATATCAATTATTCACCAGCCAGGCTCCTCTTGTACCTTATCTTATAGAATTCATTGGCAATATTGCACCACATTTCTAAATCTTAATCTGAAACTGATACATTAATACTAGGTTTCAGTGGCCTTAGATAATTCTGCATGTCAGCCGATTCTGAAAATTTTTTTTTCTTTTTCCCTTACTTATGTGAAACTCTATATGAAGGTTAAGAAACAAACTGCTGGCTGTTATTTTCTACTTTTCAGTATCATTATGAGATCAGACATCTGACATATCAGCCATTTAGGTTTTGAGAGAGAACATAGAAGCAAGAGTTTCTGCTTAAATTTATTTTAAACACCATGTTGTTTGCAGTGTTTAATAAAATAGTATAAAATGTGTTCACTGTTCTTTTCAAATATATGTAATTCAAAATTACACATATTATAGTTATTTTCATTGCATAAGGAGAAAATTATATACAGTCTCAATATCTGTTGTTTTCATATGTAAAGCATAATTAATTATGTTGTCTATGCCTGTGAGAAAACATAATATGAACATAAGAAATTCATCCTATTTATATATTTTTTTAATTAAAAAAAATTTTAAATCATGGATGCAAGCAAAAGAACCACTTAATGTCATTAATGGGCCCTCCTGACAGGATAGATAATTGTCCTTGGAGCACCTCAGATAAATGATTTGATGGTTCCTGGAGAGAATCTAGATAGCTCAGAAAAGGAACAGAGACTGCAGTTATGATATTAGCAGTATTAATGAGCATGTGTGTGTTATCCTTGGGGTGATTGGGTGCCCCATGGTTCATTCAGTATCTGCTGAATGACTTCTACTCTGTAGTTGTGAAAATTAGATAGTGGATGATTTCTCATGAGAAAGATAACATTCTTACAAAGATCTCAGTACAGTGCCATTTGACATGCTCTGTGTTTATCAGTGTGTCCGAAGATGGGCTCATGAGTGCTGCCCATCAGTGATACTGCTTCTGATTGGCCTAGGTGGGGGAGAGAGGAAGTGAACTATAGTAAGGGGCTTTCATAGCCTGTGTAATCAGGTGTTAGAGTTAGTGACATTTTAAAAAACCTAAGGTTTAAGTATATCAAGGATCCAATGAAGAGGCCAGAGACGGTGACTCACGCCTGTAATCTCAGCACTTTGGGAGGCTGAGGTGGGCAGATCATGAGGTCAGGAGTTCGAGACCAGCCTGGCCAACATGGTGAAACCCCATCTCTACTAAAAATACAAAAATTAGCTGGGCTTGGTGGTGCATGCCTATAGTCCCAGCTACTCAGGAGGCTAAGGCAGGAGAATCGCTTGAGCCCAGAAGGTGGAGGTTGTAGTGAGCTGAGATTGCACCACTTCACTCCAGCCTGGGCGATAGAACGAGACTCCGTCAAAAAAATAATAAAATAATAATAAAATAATAAAAAGGATCCAGTGAAGGAAGTCAACAGTATCATAAACAGTATTATGCTTGAACAACATGCAACATGGAACATTTTGCTCACTTCTGGACATTTTCAGAATGGCAAATATATTCTAAAGGTGCATCTTCAGTTTCTTGTTAGGATATCACTGAGCAGTTTTCACTCTGCCTTTGGTGAGATTATGTTGTGTTAAATAAAATATTCTGAAACATTCTACTAATTTTCATGAATAACTGGATGTTGTTTTGACAATATTTGTCCAAATCTTTTTACTTCTTCTGAAGAAGATTTTCATGGTAAGAAATATTAATTTGTTCAGTAAATTTTATTCAGCATCTTTTTAAGCTAAGCACTGTGTTAGGGCTGGGGATACTGGTCACAGTGTCTAGAAAAGTGCTTGTTACATAGAAGATTATTGATATTTAGTGAATAATTGCATAAAAGATGGATAAAATACATCCTTGAGGAACTTGACAAACTCATAATCTAATAGCTGGCTCAGTAGATAAGAGAAAAAGACATTTGAATAAAAAAATTACAATGAAGCAGAAGTAAGGGCTAATAGATATCAAAAAGTACTATAAGAGGGAGTAGCAAATGAAAATACCTCCAAAAGATATTAAAGTCAAGTGATAGATTTTATTGGCATTTACATTTACAAAAATTTGCTTCAAGGGTACTCAAAGTTATAGCAAATTATATTTGCAGGGAAAAAAATAAAATGAGGTATATTCAGTGTGATTTTTTTCCCAGAAACAACACTAGAATAGGAATTTGCATTTCTATGCAAAGTCTTAATTCCCAGTAGTTTTTCAAATAATGGACAGAAGCACCATGTTAAATCAACCATTTAGCCACCATAAATTATAGACCTTTTTGTTGTGCAGATTGAGCTTCCTGCTATATCAAATTACATTAAATATGGCGTGGTATTACCCTCAGTTCTCACCTTTATCATCCTTGCTATACTTCACAGCAAGTACTCAAAAGGTCGGATAACTCTTTTTTTTTTTTTTTTTTTTTTTTTTTTGAGACGGAGTCTTGCTGTGTCGCCTGGGCTGGAGTGCAGTGGCCAGATCTCAGCTCACTGCAAGCTCCGCTGCCTCCCGTGTTCACGCCATTCTCTCGCCTCAGCCTCCCAAGTAGCTGGGACTACAGGCTCCCGCCACCTTGCCCAGCTAGTTTTTTTTGTATTTTTTAGTAGAGACGGAGTTTCACCATGTTAGCCAGGATGGTCTCGATCTCCTGACCTTGTGATCCACCCGTCTCGGCCTCCCAAAGTGCTGGGATTACAGGCTTGAGCCACCGCGCCTGGCCAAGGTCGGATAACTCATAGGGAGATAGAATTGAGATTAAGTTGTGATAGGCATCTTCGAGGGAGTTTTTGTAAATGCTAGGGTTCCTTGATGGCTTCTTTGAGGAACTCACATAGAATATATTTTATTCTTTGCTTTATTTCTCATTTTGAATTGTTTTGAAGCAGGTCTACACTTTAGAAACCTAGTATTGATCTTTCAGTATTTGAAGACAAATCCTTCTATGGGCAACATCTCATCTATAACAGCAGTTTCACCTTGAATTCTAATAACATTCAGTATAATTGTATATTTCAGACCAGCATAAAGGACCAGTATAATTGCATATTTAAGTTTTACTATTTGTGCCTTATTTGTCACAGCATTGCTCCCTACTGTTAAGTTCTTTGGTTCCAGGTGCCTAGTATGATTAATTTAAACAGGCCTGGGTTTGAGACTGGATCCGTGTGTACCAGCTGTGTGACTTTGCACAGTTTACCTAACCTCTTTTGAGAAGGAACCCCAATATTCCTACCTGTAAAATGAAAATAACAAGGTTTTTGTGGGGACTAAAGGAACTAACTGATCCTCATGATATTCGTAGTACAGTGTCTTGCACATGTTGTGCGCTTAGTGTTAGTGATAATAGAGCAAGCCCCTGGAGCTGCAGTGTGCTGCCTGCACAGCTCACTATGGCTGCGGGGATTAGCTACTGCATTTTTCTTTGGGAAAAAGTGATCTGAGATCCAGGCACTTGGTTTATCTAAGGCTTTTAGATTGTGACTTTAAGTTGGAGTTATAAATGATTAGAAACTTGGGAAAAGAAATTAGAGATGTGCAGGGGTGGGAGAGATCTCTCGGAACTGGATCAATCAGAGAAACATCCTTAAAGATTTGATATTTGAAGAATGGGCAGGAGAAAGGGTATCCAAGTTAGGGAAAATGTTTTGTGCTTACTCGAGTCAAGGTTTAAATGGAATTCAGTGCTGAGCTTGAAGAAAAGGTGTCTTTGTGTCATTTTGACTGGAAGAAAATCAGAAGGCAACCAACTTCTTAGAATTACATTTTAAGAATGGATTACAATCTTGTTAGGAAGGTTCTTCCCTATCCCCAGCCCCTATGACCCTGAGTTCTGAAAGTCTCACTGTTCATCAGGTGCACATCTGAAATGACACTGTCCACCAAGTGAGGCCCATAAACCCTAGTCCTTGTCTGTGTCCCCATGGAGGGGCTGAGGAGGCTCCACTCTGTGACTGACAGTTCCGGTGAAAAGAATGCCCCTGGCGGAGGAGACAACAAGGCTGTCTGATGGCTCACTGAATAGCCCTGGGAGTAAGAGCTGTTTCCCACCGTGAAAACAGGGACTCCACCCTCAGAAGAAAGCAGCCTTCACAGCTGCTTAACTAAGTAGCCCCGTGGGACTTCTGGGAGCTAAAAACCACAGCAGAGCTTTCTCCCCACAGGGCATGGCTCTAAGACAAGAAAAAGATAATTTTAGACCACAAACTTTGACCTTGGGAATAAAAGAAGAATGATGTAAATAAAGAAAAATAAGGTGGCAGTAACTCATAACAAGCAGAAAAATGGTAAGATATAAACCACTGGATCCTGAGATAATAGTTTTTTAAAAAATTGATAGTTTTTTTATTGATACATAATAGATGTACATATTTTGGGAGTACATGTGACAGTTTGATATAAGCGTATAATGTATAAAGATAAGATAAGGGTAATTGGGGTATCCATCACCTTAAATAATTATCTTTTCTTTATGCCAGGGACATTGGAATTATTTTCCACTAGCTATTTTAAAATGTACAGTAGATTAATGTTAACTATAGTCACCCTATAGTGAGCTATTGAACAGTAGGTGTTATTTCTTCTATCTAACCGTATGTTTGTACACATTCAGACATAATTTTTTAAAAGTTCCCTAAACACTAATATTGACTATTGGAGACTTCAAAGCTTAACCTAGCTATTATTACTTTTTTTTGACTGGAGTGTAGTGGCGCGATCTCAGCTCACTGCAACCTCCGCCTCCCGGGCTTAAGCAATTCTCATGCCTTAGCCTCCCAAGTAGCTGGGATTACAGGTGTGTGCCACATGCCTGGCTAATTTTTGTATTTCTAGTAGAGATGGAAATGGGGTTTCACCGTGATGGTCAGGCTGGTCTTGAACTCCTGGCCTCAAGTGATCTGCCCGCCTTGGCCTTCCAAAGTACAGGGATTACAGATGTGAGCCACTGCACCCAGCCTCATTACTTTTATTTTATTTGTAATGCTACATGGATTAGGAGCTGTTTAAACTTTGACATCTATTATTACTTTATATTTTGCTTTGAGCAGACAGTACATAATACCCTGCATGCTTCTACCATGAGCATATTTATTCCTTATGGCAGCTGTAATAAATTACCACAAATTTAGTTGCTTAAAGCCATGTAGATTTCTATTACAGTTCTGGAGGTTGGAAATCTAAACTGGGTCTGCACGGCTGTGTTCCTTCTAAACTCTAGGGGAGTCCTTGTCTTACCTTTTCCAGCTCCTAGAAGCTACCTGCATTGCTTGGCTCCTGGCCCCATATACTCTGTCCACGGTCACATCTCCTCTGTTTCCACGGTCACATCTCCTCTGACTCTGACCCTCCTGCCTCCCTCAGGCCCCTTGTGCTTGCATTTAGGGCCCACATAGATAATCCAGAATAAACTTCCCATCTCAAGGTCCTTAACATATTCTGCAAAGTCCTTTTTGCTGTTAAGGTAACATAGACACAGGTTCCAGAGATTAGGATTTGGACCTCTTAGCGGGGCTACTATTTAGCCTGCTACATTGAGGAATATGTGAGACCAACAACCTAGATGGAAATCGGACGGTGGAGAAAATGGTGAAGTGTTTTCTCCGTCAGAGAAAGTGGATGGAAGGTTATGCATGGTCAGTTTGTCCTTGTACAGAATTCTGTAGTCTAATCCATTTAGTATGTAACAAATGAAAATGTTTTCAAGTATGATGATCAAAAGGAGACAGTGTGTCCCTTAACACCCTATAAATGTTTTAATACGTGGTCCGGTCCGTCTTACGCACTCTGCAGTGTTTGATCCATTACCCAAGGTAACTGAGGGCCCACTACCTACTGGGTGCTCCGTGAACCCCAGGCAAACCACAGTCAAGTCAGCTCATTTCCTCTGGGTATACAGGGTGTCTTTGTCTTATATTTAGCTTATAAATTGGTTGTCAGCTCCATTGCAGAGCAGTAACATGAACTTGTGGTTTAGCACATCACATCCTTTAAAGGACGATAACGTTTTTCTGGCTTCCCCTTGTGGCTCTTGATAACAAGATGGTGTGGAGACCAGCAGGAAGAATGTCCAGGGTAGAGAGCTGCCCTGGAGTTGGGGCCGAGATAGCAGATGGCACCCTTTCTGTGAGAAGGCTGTTCTGGGGTTGCTGGGTGACTGACGCATCCTGACAGTGCCTGAAGGGGCTGCTTGTGGAGAGGAGGTTGAAAATCAGAATCCAAAGCAGGGTCCCTGCGCTGAGGCAGATGGAAGAACTCACTGTGGAAGGTTCACGCTGGGGTGTGCAGCCAAGGGCTTACCGGTCGGGGCACCTGCAAAATGTGGAAGCCGGAAGGTTGGGAGTGGCTTCGTTATGCTCAGACAGATCACATCCACAGTTCCTTGATGCTGCTAGGGACTCACATTCTCCTCACACTGGAAGTGCTTGTGCCAGGGCAGGAACCCTAAGACCTACCTCTCTCCATCCCATCCTACTTCTGCCAGCCACATGGATGGTGGAGAGAGCCCAGCTGCCCGTGTTCCTCTCTCAGTGGACTGTGAGAAAATCACCCACAAATTGTGTGCTCTCCAGTGCATAAGGGGCTTTTGTTGATGTCTAATTAAAATTAATATTTATTGAATATCTACTAATAATGCCAGACACTATTAGCTCTTTACATGAGTTATGCCCCTTAATTCTCAGAACTATACATGGAAAGTGCTCCTAGTGTTTTTTTATTTTTTAATAAAAAAAAAAAAAATGGGCCCAGGGTGATGAAATAATTTGCTCAAGGCCACACAGCTAGTGAGTGGTATAGTTGCCATTAAACCCAGACAACCTGACAGAAGCCACACTTTGCCTGCCCTGCATCCTGCCAAGAAAAGATGCTGACTCTTTAGTATAGATCTTTAAGAAAATTATAATGATAGTCCAAACACTCATGTGGGCTTTTCATATAATTCACTTAATCCTAAGGAAACCCCTGAGGAAGTTTTGCTTATTATCAGTAGAGGAACTAAAGCATGGCAGGGCTTATGTAACTTGCCCAGAGTTCACATTGATAGTAAATACCAGAACTGTGATTGGAAGCCAGGCAGCCTGCCTGCGTGATCTTAGAAAACGTGTTGTCGGCCGGGCGCGGTGGCTCAAGCCTGTAATCCCAGCACTTTGGGAGGCCGAGACGAGCAGATCACAAGGTCAGGAGATCGAGACCATCCTGGCTAACACAGTGAAACCTCGTCTCTACTAAAAAATACAAAAAAAAAAAAAAAAAAAAACTAGCCGGGCGAGGTGGCGGGCGTCTGTAGTCCCAGCTACTATGGAGGCTGAGGCAGGAGAATGGCGTAAACCCGGGAGGCGGAGCTTGCAGTGAGCTGAGATCCGGCCACTGCACTCCAGCCTGGGTGACAGAGCCAGACTCCGTCTCAAAAAAAAAAAAAAGAAAATGTGTTGTCATTGAGATACAGCGATAACACCAAACTTATAGGCTAAAGTGATGGAATTTATTAAGGTTGTGGAAGGCACTGTAACTGATGCATTACAGACATGAATCTGAGAAAGACACAGTCTCTTTCATTTCGTCAGTGTGTGGAGCCCCAGATAGATGCATACATGCAGCCAGTTATAAACTCAAATGAATTCTGGAACTCAGAAAACACCATGACGAGAGAGAAAGGGGCTTCTGGTGCCCTAGGAGCTTTCCTTCTGAGGAGGATGATGTCACCCACATTGCAGCCTCTTCCCTTCAAATTTCACTGGTTACCCATGCATACAATAGGTGCCTTCCTCTTTGGATGCTTTCTTCTACCACTCTCTTTTCCTTTTTTCCTTTTCTTTTTTTTTGAGATGGAGTCTCACTCTGTCGTCCAGGCTGGAGTGCGGTGGTGTGATCTTGGCCCACTGCAGTCTCCGCCTTCCAGGTTCAAGCGATTCTCCTTCCTCAGCCTCCTCAGTAGCTGGGATTACAGGCATGTGCCACCACGCCCAGCTAATTTTTGTATTTTTAGTAGAGACGAGGTTTCACTATGTTGGCCAGGCTGGTCTCGAACTGCTGACCTCAGCTGATCTGCCCACTTCAGCCTCGCAAAGTGCTGGGATTACAGGTGGGAGCCACTGGGCCTGGCCTTCTTCTACCACTCTCTGCAGCAAATAAAAGTCTGAGGAAATGCAGACCGTGATGTGGGTGCAGGCTTAAACTGTGAATAGGGCAAGTTAGTTGGCACCGAGGAGGGAAGTGACCCAGGCATAGTGACCCATGAATGACAATGCAGGGAGGCAGGCAGGACTATGACAAGGCTGACTGGAGGAGATGGAACAGTGGGGCGGTGATTATGAAGGCTGTGATATAAATCTGTGATGGACAACAATAGCAAGTTCCTTAGAGGTCTTTAACAAAGGGAGTAAGAAATTATTAATGACAGAGGTGAAAAAATGAACATATCAAAGATTCTCTCAGTCCTGTCTTCAGGGTTTATGTTTTTGTTTAGAAAAGCATCATTCTTAACTCTTTAGTCAATACAGTTATGGTGAGATTTGGTTATATTTTTAATTTATGATGACCAGATGTGATTTGTGCACGAGAAAGGTATTTCCCACACAAATACATGACAGGAGATGTATTCTTTCCCTATTGCTGCTATAACAAAGAACCACAAACTTAGTGGCTTAAAAGAACACAAATGTGTTTTCTTATAGTTTTGGAGATCAGAAGTTTAACACAGATTTCACTCAACTGGGATCAAAGATGCATTCCCTTCTGGAGACTCTCGGGGAGAATCCTTTTTCTTGACTCTTCCAACTTCAAGGGGCTGCCCACTTTCCTTGACTTTTGGCCCCTTCATCCACCTTCAAAGCCAGGCTAAGTCCTTCTGCTGCCATCTCTCTGGTTCTCTCTTCATAGTCACATCTTTTGATATCTGGATTCTGCCAGTCTTTTGGATGATGCCATTCTCTTCCAAAACTGTGTCCCTAGGCTGTGTGTGTTTCAGCTAGGGAGTTAGGAGTGAGGAGGCAGTGATAATGATGACAAGGCAGAGTTGGCAGACATGTGGCCAGGAGTCAGAAGCACAGGCAGGTGGGAGCAGTTCAGAAAGGAAAGGCACCAAGAGGATGCAGCACCAAGAAGGATGTCCTGGTGAGTCTGAACTTTTCGTTAGTAAAAAATGTGCTTTTCAAATAAATGAAGTTTAAATGCTTCTAGACACAAATACATGATTTTTATTATTCAGAGAAAATAATTCATGATACAACGAGTAAACAAGCTGAACAGATATTTACTAACCTAGGCATTGCTGATACATTAGCATTGCAAGGATTTTTTTAGAAAAATTGGATTCTATTTGACTTATAGAAATTATATTTTCTGTAAGTATATTTATATGTATGTGTTCTTTAAGTATATTTATACTTCCCACCTCTGTATTACACTCTACTTTACAACTCTGGAAGAATATAAAAATTGATCTGTATCGAATAGAAACATGACTCTGGTAGCAAAATAGCTTTCCATTAAAAAATAGAGCAAAGTGGACCAAAAGAAGAGGAAAGGAGATTTTATTACACTTATTTTGTCCACTTCCTCAGTTTTCCTGATTTATTTGAAAGTTCTAGTCCCATGGCGCTGAATTTATATTTATGGTTAAATAAATAGATTCATTAGGCTCAAGTCCATTTAAGGAAAATAATGCTAATCTTGGTTCAAATGACATTTTAAAATCTTAACATTCTGGATTGGTTTAGTAATTTAGAGTGTTGTTGTTTTCAGAGTTTGCGCGCAAATCTAATTGCCAGTTCTTCACTTTTCTCACTTCCTATATACCATTAACGCTTCAGTGGGTGCCTTTCCTTCCAGGACAGCATTCTCATCCATTTGCTATTCTTTTTTAATTCCATTCTTGCCTTTCTGCCTTAGCCGTATGTTATTCTCATACTTTCTCTATTGAATAACTCTCCTTGGCTCAATGGATATGAGAAACCAAGCAAAACTTCACCTTTGAAGTAAATTATTGGCCTAGTTTATACATTAAGTCACTCTTAAAATTCCATGACTGTTTCTTATTCAGGCACATTGGTGAAATTCTAAATGTCAACGAGCAGTGCCAAAGGCCTGTAGGTATATGCTTTTCAAAATAAAGTATCTCCGTTGCCTGCAGTTTTGCACATTCTGGTAAAAGGCATTAACAGTTTCTTTGTTTCTGCCTCAATTATCAAGTGTATCATGCTCAAAAATTGCTGGACGATTACTAGGTTTTGGTTAGTAGTTAAAGAAGGTGAGTCTGCTCAGAATCACAGGAACATAGTATAGACTGTTTGAGTAGTGTGTGTTACATGCAGGGATTAACTCATGTGCCGGTCTCTGGTGACTGGAGCACTGTGCTGAAAATTCTGGGTCTGTGATCAATTAGTAATGTCTACATGGATGCGGAATTTGGGAGTGGAAATATATATGCCACCTATTTTCTATCTTTGCTAAATCTAGGTGAAGTCAACATAACAGCCTTTAAAAAAAAAAAAAGCAGCATGACTTAGTGGAAGGGAAGAATTTAGGCTCTCAAATCAGATAGCTCTGAATCCAAATTCCAACCACACCTTTATATATGACACTAGGAAAGTTAGTTAACTCTTCTGCAACTTATGAAATGTGTATAATAAAACCGGTGTTACATTGTTGTTGGAACAATTAATCAGAACTATACATGTAAAGAAGAACGTGGGCCCACATAGAGCCTTCATAAATGATCGTTGTAGTGGTTATTTCCTATTTCATCTTCCCACACTGTTACTCACCTTTCTTCCAAGACAAAGTCTTCAGGTCATGTGGCTCTAGAGGGAGGAAGGGATATTCTAGCCTAAGCCGAGCACAATGTACTCCTTACAAGCCACAGCCATTGATTTAGAGTGGAGCTTCTGACCCGCATCAGACCAAACCCCGGCCTTCCCTGGAGAATTTCTGAACTGAGGCTGGTGAGAGACATTTTCTCCCTGTTGGCATGTGGTCCCAGATCCATGGGTTCTCCTCCATGTGACAAGGACTGTCTACATTGTCAAGAAGAAAGTCAGAATGCCACATCTGGAAGTCTAGTTCCAGTGACTGGAGCCACTGGAGACCTGGACTCTTTCCTCCCAAGGTCTGGGAGTTTGGTTGTCTTTTCCTGTATTCATTAATGCACCATCCCTCACCCCCATCCCATATACCCGTTGTCGGCTGTAGATTTCTGATGGCCTTTAACTTTAAACGAGATCCAGACTCAAAACACTTCTGACTAATATAGTTATTATTATGTCTGTTTTTTAAGAAGTTTGATTTCTGTAGATTTATCACCTAATGACTGTATTGTTCCTCTCTTGACATTTTTCCTGTCTTCCTGGTACGAGGAAGCCTCAAAACCCAAAGTGGTTTTCAAAAGCTTTTCTTATAAACATGTCATATTAAGTAACTGAGCTATAAATATTTACTGATGATTACATATTGGGAAGATTTATTGCTTGGAGTGGCCTAAGTAGATAAAAATTTCTTTCTTAAAATAGGCATGATTGAGTGGTCTCTTAGAAAAGTTTTGTACCATAGAGTGCAAAACAAAGCCACAGTCATTATTTTAGAAACTGTTTAAGCAATTTAGCGCTCCACAAAGAAAGCTCTGCTCCACCTGACAAACTGTGGCCAGCATGTGCTGGTGCTGGGGGTCCCTGTGTCCCCAGGATTGCCTCAGCCAAATGCATCAGCCTGATGGAAACCAGAAGCAGAACACACGGCACTCTCAGCCTATGGCGTCTTATCCCCATACCCCTCCCACTCCAGTGTCTGGCCATGGCTGGTCTTCCAGAAATGTTTGATTGATCAGAACCACAAATATCAAGAGAACAGCACATTAAACATTAAACTAATGCATCTTTCCCCTGAATCTCACCCCAACAATTGTCTCTCCCTCACCAGTAACCTCTTCAGGTTTTTTTTTCTGTCTAAGAGCACTTTCCTTCCTATACTCAAAAATGCTGTTCTCAGCTCTCTTAAGAAGAAGCTTCACTTCACCTTGCTTTTCATTCTGAGATTTTGTGATAATCTGGGTAGAAAAATCAGATCCACTGTTTTCAGTTTATTACTCGTAAAAAAATGACCCTTGCCCTTGAGAAATTACCTATATTATTTTAGAAATCCACACAGGTGAAATAGTTGGAAAAAATCATCAATTCACACTCTTGTAATTAGGAAAACTGAAAAGGAGGCAGCCACCTAAGAGTCCTTTTTCTTGTCTGTTCTCCTCATTGCGGTGCCAAACAGTTGCTTATTAATTTGCACTCTAACTAAATGCCTACTTAATCCTGACAGCCTTTTACACCAATTCAGCTTCTCCTTGATTTTTAGTCATTTAACCTTGGTTGGTTATTATTATTTATAATAAATAAAAGAATAATTTTATTCTTTATAAAGTCTTGATGAACCAAATTTGAATTGTGTTTTTATAATTACCTCTATGCCCCCAGAGGTACATTAAATACTTAGTTGATATTTGATAACTGAATAGGGAATTACAGGGAAACTAATGTCTTTCAGAATCTGTTAGTCTAATGGAAAACATTGGGCAAACTCAGTTATTTTATAATTTCCCAAAGAACACACAAATTAATTTAATAAGCTTTCACTTTAAAAGAACTGGAGTGCATTACTCAGTGTGACTGAAATTTTTGTGCCTCCCAAAACACACAGAGAAATATAACGTATAGTATGAGCACTGTAGATAAACAGAATATTCTGGGCAGTAATGTGATCTGGTTCATATAAAATTTCGGAATTTCGTGACCTATAAGAGTCTTTAGTGTGAGTGTTTCATTTTACAGATGAGGAAACTGAAGCACAAGGGGAAATGGCCTCCTGCAATCACACACTTAACCAGTAGAGAGCTGTGATCCTCACACCCCACATCACCACCTTGTCAAACAACTAGGACGAAATACGGTAAACTGAGCATGAAGCTTTTCGCACAGTTTGTCTTCTTGATGCTACAGAGCTATGCCATGGTGCTAAAGCACAGTAGAGTCAGAGAGTACAGCTTTGAATTCCAGCACTCTTTAATTATCGTGGACCTCAGGCACACCGTCCAGCCTCCCTGAGCCTCAGTGTTCACATCTGTGGAGTGAGTGTGACGGCCACCTCCCAAACTGGATTTCAGTGTCCAGTGAAACCATGTGTGTTAAAATATTTTGTAAATTGTAAAGCTTCATGGAAATGTGAGGTTTCATCATTGTTTTTGTTGGAATCTTCAATTGCCCCAAGGCCTAAGAACATCAGTTACGTGGAATTTCTGGTAGCATTACATAAATGTCAGTTGAGGGCCAGGTATGGTGGCTCACGACTGTAGTTCCAGCTACTAGGGAGGCTGAGGCCAGAGGATTGCTTGAGCCCAGGAGTTCAAGGTTACAGTGAGCTATGATTGCACTACTGCACTCTAGCATGGGCAGCCGAGCTAGACCCTGCCAAAAAAAACAAAAAAAAAAAGAAAAGAAAATGCCAGTTGAGGAAATGCAGGATACACCTGATTTTACTCTATACTTACTTAATAATGAGATTTTAAAATACTGTAAAAGTAAAGGGTGGTTTTAGAGTAAGCTTTCAAAAGAAGTGTGTGTGTGTGTGTGTGTGTGTGTGTGTGTGTGTGTGTGTGTTTTAAGGCTTTTCATCCAGAGCAATAAAGAAAAACATTGGAAAGTCTTCTGATTCATTTCTTAGCCAGGTGTCAAGTTTTTTATTATTTCCTCTGAGATGAGCTCTATTAACTAACTTTTATTTCTCCATCAAAAACTAAATTATGTTCTCTTTATTCTCCTCCTGCTCAGATTTGGCAGCTCTGCATGACTGTCAGTCACGGCGGTTGGGAATGTTGCTCCCCTCCCTCAGCACAGGAAACGGTGAATAGATGTATTATTGCTGCTTGCAAAGCACTAGATGAGGCACTCGGGAATGTGGCTGCCATGGGAAAATGTAAATGGTCGCAATAACAATAACAATAACAACGCGGCCTACCTGTCTTTCTTCTTGTGTTCTGGGGCAGAAAGGGAGCTACCACCAGCTACTCAACTCAGTGGCTACACAAAATGCAAATTTCCCTGGCTTTGAAAGTGGAGATTGTCCAACATCTAAAGATAATTGTCTAAATAAAAGAAAGAGTAAGAATTTTGGGGTGAAGCAGTGCCTTTTCCAACGTTAAGTTTCATTTGCAAATTTTCACTGAGTTAATCCTGTTTTCCTGCAGCAAAAGGGGAGTAATTTATCATTCAAATCACTGAAACCCAGAGATAATCACCAAACTTTATTTTAGCCAATGGTTTCATGCTTCTCATCAGGAGCAAGTGTTTTCTACAAAGGGTAACAATTAATTGATTTGAATGTTACCTATTTTTTTGTGCATCGAATGCCCTTGATTTCGAATAGCATGAGAAAAAGGAGGAAAGAAAGCAAAAAGCAAATAATATTATTGATAAAGCCAGGTTTGAATGTCTATATCACAACATGTGCTCATAAAGTTAGAAGTATTTAAGTGCATGTTTAGGTGGTTTGGTTATAGAAATAAAAAAGACATGAGCTGTAAACAGTGAAAAGGTATTTTAGAACTTAGGAAAGAGAGATTATATATGTAAAGTATATACTGTGGGTATTCATGGTGTTGGACTCCATTTCAGTTGCCTGGCTTCTACGCAGACGCCCTCCTCCTTTTAATCTAGTGATATTGTCCAACTCCCTGGTCACCCTTCTCTTCATACCTTACTAAGACATCTCTGGTAGTAACTAACTCCATTGACCTCCCTACTGTCCCCAGTTCTCTGGGTACCATACTCCTGATTTCTTCATACTCCACTGGCCACTTCTTTCCTATCTTCTCTGATAGCTTCTCCTCCCTTGCCCAACCACTAAATGCTGAATGCCCCAAGACACTGGGTCCCAAGACCACTCCTCTTCATTATGTATGAGGTCATCTCCTCCAATCCCATGTGCTAGTAATACCCAAATCTAATCTTTGGCCCTGGCCTCTCCCCAAAATATTCAACTCAAGTCCTAAATTCCTCTGTGTGGACATCTTGGAGACATTGCAGGTTTAACCTGGCCAAAATAAAAGTTTATTCTCTATCACGTACCTGTTCCTCCTCCAGTTTTCCCATTTCTGTAGATAGCACCAACATCTGACATCCAGACAAAAAAATCTAAGGCATATTCTTGATATTTTGTTGCTTTCACCCTCCTCTTTCAGTCTATCCTTATGAAACCTACCTCCCAAACAGATTCCAATCTATCTAATCCTTTCCGTTTCCATTGTCGACACTCCAGTCCTAATCACTGTTTGCTCTTGCCCTCACCTATTGTAAGAGCCTCCCAGTTTTGTCTCCCTCCTCCTATTCTTGTCTCCCCTCAGTCACTTCTTCAACCAGCAATGATCTTTTAAATGATCTTTTAAAATAATAATAATATTGTATCACATTTTCCTCCCCATTTATAATACCCCTATGACCTCCTATCTCATTTGCAATGAAATCCAGACCCTGCCTGGTTTACGAAGCCCCTGTCTAGTTCTGGCCCTGTCTAGTTCTCCAATATCATTTTGCATCGCTCTTCCCTTTTTACACCCCAGCCAAACTCTGGTTTACTTTTTATTTTTGTAACACACCAAGTGTGCTCCTACCATAGAGCCTTTGCATGTGCTGTTTCTGGGCTGGATGCTCTTAACCCTAATATGTGCATGGCTGGATTCTTCTTAACATTCATGTCTCAGCCTCATTCTCTCCTCATAGACGTCTCCCTGACACCCGCCCTATTAGGTTGGTGCAAAAGTAATCGTGGGTTTGCCATTACTTTTGCACCAGCCTAATAAAACAGTGACTCTCATGTTACTATGCCTGAATTCTCTGTGATGTGTTTGTTGTGCTATTCGACATTTTCTTAGGTATCTATTAATTTTTCCTTTTTAGTCTGTGTGTGCGTGCTCATGCATAATCAGATTGTCAGCTTCTGAGAGCGGGGGTCTTGCAGTCTTACTCACCGCAGTAACCGCAGTGCTTGAAACAGTGCACGCAGTAGATGCTCAAAAACATTCTGAACAAATGAATAAACCAATTTAAGCAGCAGGAAAATCTGTTAAATGGGAAGTAAGTGACATTTTCTCTTTCATTTCATGGTGTGGTCTTGGCTGATTTAGCCAGATTTCTAAGGACTAACCGAGAAAATAAAACTGAAACACATCATTTGGCCGATTTGTTTCAGTGAAACACCCCTTTTTTCTGAATCTGCAATCAAACCCGCCATAAAGAAGAGACATGATGGCACCGTAAATCTGATAAATTTCTGATGAGATACACGGCGGTTTAATGCAACTTGGTGACATGACCCTTATGCTCTTACCACTGCTGGGTCCTCATTCATGCGATGAGACTGTAGCCCAAACTCTAAGTAGGTTCTGACAAAGATGGAAAGCTTGGAATACTAAGAACTGCTCCAGTGATACTCCAGTTCTTTCCCATTCTTTCCTCCTTTTTACTGATGGCAAGGTGAAATGGGAAGTACAGCAGGACAAGGAGTGTGATCCGTGCTCAGAGTAGCTGTATTACGGGTTCTCACCTGGCTGGAACTCCTATCTGCATGGGATTATCTGACTCTCAACTAAGATACACTTTCCCTAAGGCAATTTTGGAGGCCAAGCCCAAAATTGACACATTTAGAAATTCAGGAGCAAAGAACTTTCTATTTGTTTGTCAATGAAGCACTATTTATGGCATTTTAATCACATGGCACTCTTAAGACTGTAATTATAGAGGTCTAAGAAGAATGTAGAACATTTCTTCTGACTTATCCTTTTGAGATTTAGTCTTGAAAATAGTTTGATCTCTTTTTTCAGCCCCCTCAGAGATAAGTTACACAACCTTTAGCCAGTTCTCCATTCTTCCTTTCTCATTTCACAATTGCAAATGCTACTGGGTAGTTTTCCTCTGTTTTGAGCCCCGCCCTTCCTGTTGCTAAGCAGATGAACTGAATTACATAAATTGTCAATTTCTCAGCTGTGACAATGAAAAAGACAGGACAACAGAAGCTAGAAATGTGGACAGCTGCTTCTAGCACTTGGGATTTAGGATTAGATGATGAAGAGAGACTCAAAAGCGAATAGGTGAAATTAGCATAAGTAAAAAGTTAGACAGTTCTGTTACTTCAATACAAACTCTGTTAACATTTGGGTATATTTCCTTCAGAGATTTGCACTCATTATATTAGAGTGGAGTTATTTGGGTTTTTGTTTTTCCTTTATGCCTACTTATAATTTACATGCTCTTATCCTTTGTTTTATAATATTTATAAGTTGCAGTTATTATTTTAATATTTCAGGTTAAGCTGGCTTTTAAATATGGAGAGATTTGTAAGTTTGTGTGTTTTAAAGGGGCATATTTGCATTTCTGACCCACAAAGAAAGACCAACATCACTTGTGACAATTAATTTTCACTCATCTGAATTTTGCAATTTTTTTTTAACCAAAGCAGGTTTAATAGTGGCAGGTATCCACTAAACATCCGGCTCTTATCACGTCACCTGTAGCTTCCCATGGAAATTTTCTGTGAAGGAAACACTGGCTAGTATTACAGAGATTTCCTTTTCAAGTCCTCATGTTTAATTAACTCCGCTTACCTGTGTGGCTTTAATAAGCGTAATGCCAACTCCAGCTCCCCAGAGTGAGGTAAACAGTATGTATGGGCATAATCAGCAAATCATTTGGTTGTAAGATGTTGTATGATCCACATAGTAGGTTTTCTTTAATGAGGCATTCCTCCCCAGACACATTAGTGGTTTCCCAAAATGCTCCTTTGCAAATAGCTATAGAAACAGCAAATAATGAACTGAAAAAGGTGTGCTGCAAGTGGGACACCAGAGGGCGCTAGAGTAATGTTATAATGTGCCTCTGCTTTTCTCTTAGCTTTGCTGTTAAAAGACTAAATAAAGCTTTTAAAATAATACACTACCTTGTCTTGAAGACATTTATTTGAAGTTATATGATGCAGCTTTATGATTTGAGTCAAACATTTATTATTATTTATCATTCCAGTCAGCATCTTCTCAAATGCAGGTCTTTTATTCCCATGCTGAATTTTAGAAAAGAAATTCTAATAATAGTCTCCTTTTAGACTTTTTTTTTTTAAAGAAAACACATTATTATTCTTCCAAGATCGTGACTTTGTCCTCTCCCAAGAGACAGTCATGTGTGTTAAAACGTTTAGTAGTTCTAGTCTGCTAGATAATGGAGGAAATGAATTATTTCTAAACTTAATTTTAGAACCACAGAATTTGGGCGTTTGATCAGTATTCGTCTACTGTTGAATTTAAAATAAAACTTATGAATGTATCAGGATAAAGTGGCAGTGCTGAAAAAATTAGAGTGAAGTGCTGAAAAAAAGTTAGAAAGTTTGTGTTTTATTATTAATAAATTGGCATTTATTAATAATAAGCAACCATTTTAGTGTAGCTAGAAGGTTTATTTTCTAGTGTTAAGCTATCTTAAAAGTCAGGAGTATTTTTGTTCAACATAATTTACTGAAAAGTGTGTATAGAATGCCTAATATGTATGTGCCTAAAACTGCTCTTAGTAACCAAAGATTCACATACTGGGTGTGGTGGTGACGCCTGTAATCCCAGCACTTCAGGGGGTAAGAGGGTTCCTTGAGGCCAGGAATTCAAGAGCAGCCTAAGCACCATAGCAGGACCCTGTCTCCACAAAAATCTTAAAAGCAGCCAGGTGTGGTGGTGTGTGCCTGTAGTCCTAGCTACCTGGGAGGCTAAGGCACAAGGATTGCCTGAGTTCATGTGTTCAAGGCTATCGTGAGCAATGATTGTGCCCCTAGACTCCAGCCTGGGTGACAAAGCAAGACCCTGTCTCAAAACAAAAAAACCCCCAAACCACAAAAAATTTCACATGACAACTAACATAATCTAAGATATAAATCACATATACCAAACCCGCAATTTTGCAAATGCGTATCAGATAAAATACTGTGTGCTTAAAGGATGGGGATGCTACATGACTGAAGGGTTAGGGGAGACTGGCGGAATGGAAGGAACTAGTTGAGCTTGAAGGATGGGGTAGGATCTAATTCAGCAGAAAACAAATTATCGCAGAATAACTGTGGCCGGAAAGGGAGAGACGACGCAAATGCATGTGCAGCATTATAGCAAGCGTCTGCTCTTCATCCTTTCCCAGGGAGGCCCCATCTCGCATCGTAAAGGTCACTGTTTTTATGTTATTTCTTTGTCTTTAATGTTGTGGTTTGTATTGGTTTGGGTTTTCCGGTTGTTTTCTTTGGGTTCTTTTACCAAAAAACAAAAACAAAAACAGCCTTTCAGAGGGCAAATCATTCCCCATCCCTGATATGACCGGTATGTTTTCCAGCCTTTCCCAGCTCTGGTCCAGCCAGATGACAGTGCTGCTGTAATGTCCAGCGCTGTAGCTGGGCGGCCTCAGGGAGAGCAAGGGTTCAAGTCCTCAGCCTTTCCCCAGCGCTGCATCCAGGTGGATGCCACAGATCTTTCGATGCTGTGCCCTGTACACTGGGAAAGTGGCTATTTCCCTCTAGGGACTGAGGTTCTCAAGGTAGAATCATGACCTGATTCCACTTTATAGTCCTAATGCTCAAGGCACATTAGAAAGTCAGTAAATATTTCTTTTTTTAATGTAATTATCTATTTATTAGTCCAAGATCAGTGTTAATGTAATATAGAAAATTATAAAATACATATAAGAAAATAATCTTTGAAAACATTGTAATCCTACCACAGTTTATTGGTATTACCTTAGTGCCTATCCTTCCAAACACTTTCTGTCCATCTCTATATATAATCTGTTTTGCTATGTGTCCACCTATCTAGGTATTTTTAAACTGAGATTAGACTGTACACACTGTTTTATAATTTAATAATCTCCACATTTCCATGTTAGTAAGTATTGATCTGAAATGATTATTCCTATCAACAAGCTTGCTGTGTAGAAATCCCCCTGGGGAATGCTTGCTAGAATGCAGATTCCTGGGGCCCAGCCTAGATCTGTAGTTTCAGAATCTCCAGGGTTATGGCTCTGGAATGTGTATTTTCACAAGCATCTGAATGCGCATATTCCAGTCACTGATCTACACCGTCATTTTGAGGAGCCAGAATAGATTTCCACTGTCTGGACAGATACATTGCATTTAACCAATCCCTCCAGTTCAGTCTTTTCATTATCATGAGGCAGGTCATAAAGATCATTAAGTGATGAGCATCGTAAGTTGAGATGACAGACATGCTAAGTCTCTATAAATGTCAACACAGATTTATTTAGGGTTAATATAGGAAGTTAAAAATCTATGCCCAGTCTTGACAGATGGGGCTTTTTGGTTTTAAGGTGGTTATCCCAAAACCACAAAGCAAAATCATAAAATGAACAGAACTGCAGGGGTGTGTCTTTCTTCCTTCCCTCCTTCCTTCCTCCCTTTCTTTTTTTTTTCTTTATTTCAGTTGTGGGCCATGAGAACATAAATCTAGGTGTGAGCAGCCGGATGACTCAAGTCCCCAGATTTGGTGCTCCCTCCTCTGTTTATATGGACACAGTGACTAGTTTTGCCTCTCTGAATCCTTTTGACCTCTGCTGACAGATTCTTTCTTAATACTGCTGGTTTAGTTATAATGTAAAACAGCCTTGCCCAGCCCACGTTATTTCATCTCAATACGCATTAGCATGGCTGCTACAATTCTTAAGTTCTGGGCTGCCTCGGGGAAAAAGTCTGCCCATAATTGTTTCATATCTATTTTTTTCCTTTCAATTACATTTTGTAGCTCCCCCAATTTCATGATGTAATATTAGTGGAATTAAACTTGATCAGCCTAAAATTAAGTAATTAATTACATGAAGCTTCAATAATAGTTACAAATTGCTCCCTACCTATCTGGGTGACACCTGGTGGCAGTGAATTTCACAGTGCTATGAGGGACAGATGGCGAAGCTCCATTTGGCCTGTCGTTTAAAGTATTTAGGTAATTAGGTTAAAAAATGTTTTCAGAGATCTCAGATGGGCCACGTTTGTCCAACAGGCTATATATGAATGCCTGGACACCACTTAAGACATAATATTACTGGATTCTGTTTGGACACAATAGATAGTGCTTAGACATCCATTTATTTCTGTCTGTTGAGATCTTGCTTAGTAAGTGCCAGGTACTGTGCTAGACACCAGAAATTCCATGATGAATAAGAGAGACATAGTCCCTGTCTTCATGGAATTTACAGTCTAAGGGATCAAAGACAAAAAACAAAAAACAGACAATTCCCATAAGTACAGTAAGAGAATACGTACGAAAAGCAATTAACCCAGACTCATAGTACTAGGAAAGACTTCTCCTGTGAGTGATATCCAAAAAGAAATCTAAAGGACAAATAGAAACAGGCCAAGACAGGGCAGAAGATGGCTCAGGCAAAAGGAACAGCATCTCGGAAAGTCCATGAGCCACCACCATGCCACATTCAAGGTACTGTAAGAAGCCAGCTGAGACTCAGCATGGAGCTGGCCCAGAACTGAAGCTGGGTGGGCATGCCAGGCCAGGATACCAGGTTCTTGGAAGCCCTGGCAAGGAGTTTGTTATAAGGACAAAGCGGTGCCACTGAAAGTTTTTTAAGGAGAAGAGTGTTATATTTCTGTTTTTAAAATATCACTTTTGTCAGAGTAGGAGGAGCGGGTTGAAAAGTGGCAAGATGAGAGAAAAGGAGATGAGACGGACTGTCCCGCAATAATCCAGCTGAGAGATGCTGCTGACCCATTAGAGAAAGGGTTCCTTAATTTTTTTACGTTCATCGGGTATAACTATTTAGCTTATTATATTACACAGCTCATAACATTGCACTTGGCTCATACTGTCTCTGCCAGAAGCCAGGCGCTTTTCTATGCAGTCTCTGTGTTTTTGGAGCTTACATTTGAGTGAAGAGAGATAGAAAGTAAACACATTTTTAAAATTAATACAGCAGCATTTTTCACAATAGCTGACAGGTGGAAACAGCCCAAATGTCCATAACGAGGTAAACAAAATGTGGTATACATACAACAGAATGGAATATTATTCAGTCTTAAAAGGAAGGAAGTTCCAGCACCTGCTACAACATGGATGAACCCTGAGGACATGATGGTGATGATGTTTACCCGATATGAATGTACTTAATGCCACCGAATAGTACATTTAATAATGATTAAAATGGTAAATTTTATGTTATCTTTCTTTTCCTACAATTTAAAAAATGTCCTCCTTCCCCACAGCCAAACATTCTGTGAAGCTGTGGGGCAATGAAATGCAGAAAGAGCCGTCCCAAACTGTGTTTCAGGTAGATTTTTTTTTTCACTAGGAAAAAAAATTAACATGGATGGGGGTAATTTATATGAAGAAATAAACCAGAGGATGCAGTGGAGAGCAATTTGGAGGGGCAGGTGTGGGCTGGGCACTTTCTTTAGGTGGAGTGGTAAGAGAAGCCCTCTCTGAAACAGTGGCATTTAAGCTGAAACCTGAAAGGAAGGCAGCAATGCACAGATCTGGTAAAGGAATATTTTGGGCAGAGAGAACAGCAGGAACCCAGGCCCTAAGGTTGTGATGAATTTGGCAGAGAAAAGGGCTAAAGGGTAGTGAATAAGAAGCTAATGGTAAGAAATGAAGTGAGAGAATAAGGTGGGAAAGAGGTTCTAAAGGCCTAATAGGTCACAGAAAGCAGGTGGGTTTTATTCTCATTGCAGTGGGAGGCACTGGAAGTTTTTAAGCATACCAGGGATAAGGTCAGATATTTTTAAACAAAAAGATGACCCTGCTGGGAGGCGATAGGCGGAGGTGGAGGTGGGAGACCTTGGAGGCTGTCAGAGTGAGAGATGAAGGGGAGATACAGAAAAGAGAAGGCATTTAAGAGCTACTTAGAGGGCAGATTCCGCAGGACTCAGTGTTGATTGACTGTTGAAAGTAAAATACATGATTCCCCTGTGTCTAGCCTGGGCTTCTGGATGAACACCGGTGCCACCCTGGTGGTCTAGTTGGTAGAATCCTGTGATCACACTGTTGAGGCCTGGTTCAGTTTCTTATGAGAAAAGCAGTGTTTGGAAGGAAATGTGTAGTAACAGGTTAGAGCATTGGACCCTGGGTCAGAGAAGCCTGGGTTTGAGTGAGCACCACTTCCTAACTTTGGAAAAGATATTTCATCTCTTTTATTTTCTAGTCTCTGAAGTGAGGCTAATAATATGAACTCTGGGTATAATGGGATCCCTAAAAATGATTGATGCCCTTTCCCCCTGTGAGCCCCCCTTAACCAGCTTCACCAGAGGAAAACCATGAGCTCAAAAGCGAGCAATACAAAATCTTGCCTGAAGGATCAGTCAGGCAGATCTCTGAAGACACCCTGATGCATGCACTTTCCTAAAGAAGCTGAAAAAGAAAGTATTGACGTGCTGCTTGCAGCTAAGCACTAGGGAAGCTGTGCATCTAAACTGCTAGACACAATCAACCACGAACATCTAAAGCCTTCTGGCAACAACAAAAAATAGTGTTAAGTAATGGGGGAGAATAGAGATCTCATTCACAATAATAACAAAAGCTAAACGGTATCTAGAAATAAATCTAAAGGATATTCAAGTCCTTATGGAGAAAAGCATAAAATATTACTGAAGAACATAAACTAAGATGCAAATAAAAAGAGAGATATACCACTCTTAGAAAGATTCAATAGCAAAGTCAGTTTTTACCAAATTGATTTTAAAACTCAATAAAATTCCAGTCAAACTCCAAGTAAGTTTTGTGTGTGTATGGAATTTTACAAGCTGATCCTAAAATTCATATGGAAAGCACCAAAAAGAAATACCTAAAACGTGTATGAAGACCTGTCTGGAGAAGCTTACTCTATATCAAAACATATTTTAAAGCCGTAATAATTTAGTCAGAGTAGTGTTGGTAAGCTTACTCTATATCAAAACATATTTTAAAGCCGTAATAATTTAGTCAGAGTAGTGTAGGGGAAATGATTGATAATCAGTAATGGTACTGGAAAATTTGGTTTTTTGTATGAAAAAATATGTATGTGTGTGTATGTGTATTTTTTAACCTCATACCACATGCAAAAATACATTCCACATGGCTTAAAAAACTAAATGGTGTTGATAAAAAAAAGCCAAACTCTGTAAAATATTTAAAGAGGTTTATTCTGAGCTAATATGAGTGACCATGGCCCAGGGAACAGTTTCAGGAGGTCCTGAGAAAGTGAGCCCAAAGTGGTCGGGTTAGTTTGGTTTTATACATTTGAGGGAAACTGAAGTTACAGGCAAAAACATACATCAATACATGTAAGGCATATGTTGGTTCGGCCCAGAAAGTTGGGGTGGGTACAGGTCACAGGTGAATTCAAAGATTTTCTGATTGGCTATTGGTTGAAAATGTTAAGGGCTGAGGTAAAGGCATAAAGTCTGTAGAAAGAAATGCTGGAATTAAGAGGGGTTGTGGAAGCAGGGTTCTTGCTGTGTAGATGAAGCCTCCAGGTAGCAGGCTTCAGGGAGAATAGATGGTAAATGTCTTTTTTTCAGACTTTAACAGGTGTCAGACTCTTGGTTAATCTCTCCTAGATCCATGGAAGGCATAGCTACATTAATGGGAATTCTCTACAGATGCAAAATTTCCCCAAAAAAGGATGGCTTTGCAGGACCATTTTAAAATATAGCAAAGGCGTAGGTTTTGTGGTAAAATATTTTTATTTCCTTGAGGGTCTGCTATCTGTCATGCGATGCTATACTAAAGTCAGGTTGGAATTTGGTGTCTTATTGCCAAAGAGTCTATTTTGTCAGTCTTATCATCTCTATTTTAATGATAGTGCTGGTCACGTGTGCCTAAACTCCAAAGGAAGGAGGGTATAAGAAGGCATGTCCTGGCCCCCTTCCCATCAGGGCTAGGAATTCAGTTGTTTGGGTTTCTCTTGCCCCAGAGGGGGTCTGTTAAGTCGGGGGGCTTTGGATTTTATTTTGGTTTACAGTGGGAACAACAAAAGCATAAGAAAAATATCTTCAAAATCTCATGGGAGGATTTATCAGGATACGGAAAGCACAATCACAACTGACAAGTCTGACTACATAAAATTAAGAGTGTCTGTTCAAAATGAAAAGTTAAGCAGCATAATGGGAGAAGATATTTGCATTGTATGTAATTGATAAATAATTAGGATCCAGAATATATTTTAAAACCATAAATCAATAAGATATAGAAATAGCCTAATACAAAATTAGGCAAAGAAAACGAGTGTAAAATACACAGGAAAAAGTTTAATTGGGTATGAAAAGAAGCATAGCCTCCTCAGGTATAAAGATGTAAGATGTAGGTCTTACAGATACTTACGCAATTGCGCAAAAACTCTGTGACGTTAGTAGGAGGTCCAAGACTCATGATATTTAGGAGTTCACGGGGTAACAGTGTGATTTGGGGCTAGATGCCAAGTCAGTGCCTAATTATTTCAACTTTGCCAAAGCTTAGAAGGCCAACAATCAGAATAATAATGAAATTCAAGTCTCAAGCCAAGTCATACAGGGTTTTCAAGAAAGCAGAATTTAGATGAAGACTTGGTGAGATGGGGACAGGGCGCAAGGCTGTAGGCATGAACAACCCAGGAGCATCACAGTTGGTGGACAGGAAGAGTCACAGGAAGCTGAGTTGTGGGCTGAAATCCATGCCATGTCAATCCTAGTGTCTGTTAGTATTGGGCAAGTGAAGGCTAGAGCCCAAGGTGAGCTGCGTCCCGTGGGGAAGGCAGTGACTCTAAAACGATTTGGTACAAACCTCTGGACAGCTGGACACCTCTATCCCTGCTGCAGACCTTTCTCAGTTCTAAAGACTCAGCAGTGTCCCTTGAGCAAGACTAACCCCTCCAAGTGGGAATTGAGGTCTTTACCCAGTTAGTGGGGGAATTTTCAGTGTGGGAAATGCCATTCGCTTATTCAACACATAATGATTGAGCACCTCGCATGTACCAGACACTGTTCTAGGTGCTTGGGATACATCAATGAACAAAATAGACAAAGTTCCCTGCCTTCCTGCAGCTTACATTCTAGTGGGAAGGTGGACATTATAAATAATCAAAATAAATAAGTACATTTATTTATGCCAGGCCCCACCCCAGACTTAAAGAATTTGCATTTTTAACAAGTTCCTTTACTGATTTTTATGTACATAAAAGTTTGAGAAGCACCATGAGTATAGGAATCATTGGCTTTCTACCAAATCAATGCCTAACCTGTTCTTAGGTGGTGGTAGGAAGGGTGCTGGTAAGCAGATATTGTAGGCAACATTTACCATGTCATTCTGAATTTAGGACTACTTTCTTTCTCTAAATATGCCTATTTCTTATACTGAGCAACTAGTAGCTATAATTAAGGCAACTTTAATGGCAGCCAGTGGTTTTGTACACAACTTACTATTTTGGAATAATTTATTTTAGTTCTGGTATACCTGGTTATACAAAAAAATATTGCTAAATAAAGACATACTATTCATAAAGAGGTAGACAGATAGTGAGAAGAGAAGGTGAGCAGTTGGAATGGCCTCAAGTCCTTTCTGACCTCCACACTTTAGCTTCCAACATTACCACTTCCAGAACGCTCTGTTCATGCTTCTCTGCCAATATAAATCCTATCCATTCTTTGACATCCAGATCGTAGTTAGTCTTTTCCATTAATATTTTCCTGCCCGTCCCAAAATGAAGTAATCATTTTTTACTTGCAACCCAAAAAGTACCTACTGTCTCTGATTCATCTTAAAACTGATGCTAGCCCTTCCACACTTTGAACCTTTTGAATAAAAGGTTACATTCCTTATGCATTATTTTTTCTCCAAAAGATGCACATTCTTACTGTATTCTTTTCCTCTTTCCAAATACCTCCCCTTTATATTGATGGAAGGAAAAATGAGCTATCATATTCTTCAGTGTATTTTTAATAGCTTAACACATAATTCTCTGCTACACTGGGCCAACTGGAATATTGCTACACACTGATCTGCCAAATTTCTCAGTAGGATGAGCTGCAGTTGTCTGCAGAATTGAAATTTTGGAAGATGGAAAAAGCAAAAAACAATTCTAAACACTGAAAGCTTATTTTGGAAAACATACAAGTTCCCTCTCTTCCATGACTTTTTTAGGGTTTTCACATTAACTGTAAAGTTTCATAATCTAAAAATGTATCTCCTGCACATCTAACCCAGAGTAGACAGCCACTAGTGTTTTTAAGAACTTGAATTGTAGGAGGCAAGCACCCACACTCAGATTTTCAGAAATCTGGTTGCCTCTCCTTCCCAAATTCAGGCATATCACAAGATAGAGCATAGACTTAGGGAAAATAATGGCAAGTGTCCAAAAAGCATCCTGCCACACCCAAACCAATCTTTGTGGTCATACATTTCCTCCTCAGGATGAATTTGTTCTTCCTTTCGTTTCTCTATTAGGTTCTTCAAACTGTAGTTCCATTTCTTGCCATATAAATACTGGGCAAACGGTGAAAAAGATGACTCTTGGTACCTTTTGTGAGAGCTGTTTACTGTGAACTTCACATGAGTAGAAAGGTAATGACCGTATTAAAGATGGTCTAATGTGGTGAGCATAAACACTTACCTATGTAAACCAAATTTTAAAAAACTCTTAAGTTACTGATTATTTCACTTAGGCAGCATGACCTGTCTTCGAACTATCAAATTCATGCCTTACGTATTATTTGATGGAGTTTTGCAAAAACTGAACTGAATTTAGGGAAGATTGTCATGAAACCACAAGATATTTAAGTCACTTGTGATATGACAGAAGGTTTTAAAAAAAATAAACCTACAGAGGTTCCACAGTCTGTTTAGAAGAGACAGCAGACTTATTAAAAGAAGGAAGAATGAATTTAGAATATTTTCAGGCTTAATTTCTTTCTGTTTTAAATTATTTTTAATACTAATATTTTCATTGTACTCCCATCCCCTTGGAATTTAAAGAATCAAACAATCTTACTTTCTTAACAATGTGGGCTGATGCTAACTGGGCACTTTGAGTCACAGCCATTTGAGTGAAAGAACATCTTTCCTCTGAACATACATAAGGTAGGAAAATAGGATGAAGAAAATAAGACTAGGAGACATCATTAGAAAGACCAAACAGCAAGAGGAGGTTTCTCTCCACTACCGTTGTTAAATGTAGGAGCCAAAGAAGGGAATTTTATTTCAATCAGCTGACATATGTTTTTGGTTTAGGCTCTGGCATTATTACAAGCCAGCTCAAATTAATGTCTTCATTCAGTATACTGAGTACGTTTTAGGCCGAGCACTATGCTGTCCCACAGTAGACAAGATAGGCACAGTTCCCACCTTCAGGCAGCTTACAGTTCAGTGGAATGTTCTTTTGGATACCCTCTAGTTCAGAGAGAACAGTACCCCAATGCCCAGTGAGTCTACATAGTATTTTACTTTTTAAGATGCTTTTTTGTTTGTTTTTGAGACAGGGTCTCACTCCCATCGCCCAGGCTGGAGTACAGCGGCACGATCACGGTCACTACAGCCTCAACTTCCAGGGCTCAAGTGATCCTCCTACCTCAGCCTCCCAAGTAGCTGGGACCACAGGCACATCACCACACCCAGCTAATCTTTTTGTACTTTTTGTAGAAACGGTGTCTCCCCTTGTTGCCCAGGCTGGTTTCGAACTCCTGAGCATCAGTGATCCGCCCACCTCAGCCTCCCAAAGTGTCAGAATTACAGGCGTGAACCACCGTGCCTGACCTTTTTTGGGTTTTAAAATCATTTCCATGAAAATCTCTCTTGAATTCCATGCTAACATTGCCTTTAAGTTTCCCCTAATTTATTTGCTGTTCTTTTCCTTTTTTTTTTTTTAAATTGTTTATTTATTTATTTATTTTTGAGACAGAGTCTTGCTCTGTTGCCCAGGCTAGAGTGCAGTAGTGTGGTCTCTGCTCACTGCAACCTCCACTTTGGGTTCAAGTGATTCTCCTGCCTTAGCCTCCCAAATAGCTTGGATTACAGGTACCCACCACTACTCCCAGCTAATTTTTGTATTTTTAGTAGAGACAGGGTTTCACCATATTGGCCAGGATGGTCTCGAACTCCTGACCTCAAGTGATCCTCCCGCCTCGGCTTCCCAAAGTGCTGGGGCTACCGGTGTGAACCACCATGCCTGGCCTCCTTTTAATTTAAATGTTGCTGTTTACTGGGTTTACCCTCACTTCGTTTCCTATGCTAAATGCCCTGTTTTGGGGCAATCCTATTTTATTTGTTTTCAGCTATCATCTATATACCATACGCTGATGATTCCTGCATAATCTCCAGTGCTCTTTCTCTCCTGAACTCCAAACTCTAAGTGGTTCCTGAATATTTCCACATCCCGCCTCTCAGGCATCTCCAAGTCAACATAGTTTAAACGGAACTCATCTGTATTTTCCAAACTTTTTCCTCCTCCTGTCTAACTTAGTAGCATCATTCATCTCTCAAGCCAGAAATTCTAGAAATCCTGGGGTCATCTTTGACCTCTTCCATTCTCATAGGATGGCTTCTCCCTCAAGGACCCCCCAGGCCTGTTGTTTAGTTTTGTATCCTAATTATAAAGTCTCTCTCCCTCTCTCTCTTTTTTATCTGTTTAGTTCTCTACATCTGTATTGTCCTTGTCCCTATCTCAAGTCATCCTAAACTATACATTGCCTTGTAACTGGTCTCCTTGCGTCCCGACTCTCTCTAATGCCTCCCTGCTGCTCTGTGCTGTGATGGAAGAACACAGGTATGGAATGGAGAAGGCTTGAAGTAGAGGCTTGCAACAGCATTGTTTTAAGAATGCGATATGTAGCACAAAGCCTAACCCATAAGTAGTTTCTCTGACTGCTACCACTTATTTACCCATGTTTCCATTAAAATTATCTTTCTCAAATAGTGATAATGATTTCATTCTATTTTCGTAAATTCCCCAATACCATTTGTTTTATACACTTAATACATATAGCATGTGTGTGCACATACATTTGCTTCTTTTTACTAAAAAACAGGATTATGTAAAATATAATATTTTATAAACTATTTTTCATTTAAAAGGTATTGATTGAGCCCCTACTTAGAGCTGGGGTCCCTGAGAAATCTAAGTAGCCACTGCTGTCTGCCCTGCCTCACACCCGCCTTGGATAATCTTTGCTGTCAGTCTGTGAACGCTGCTCCTTCATGTCTCAAGCACACACCAAAGAACATCTCCATATTTCTGCCTCACTTTTCCTGATACCTCACAAGCTCATTTTGCTCAAACACGATCACATCCCAGAAGCAACTCCCAACCAGTGGAGATGGGAGCTGGTATATGAAGTGGGTAAATGAAATGTCCCAGCCCCCAATCCTGCAGTAGGACAGTTTGCAAGCTTGTTTACACAGTTCCTCATGAGGACCACAGCAGGAGTGAGCTCCAGCATCCACAGACTAAACCGCACAGTCATCTTTTATTGGTTTTTCCCCTATCCCTGTCTCATCCCTACTCCCTCACTCCCATATCTTTGGATCACCTCCCAAATAAACCACCTGCACCCAAGTTCTTCTAAAGCCCTGCTTCAGAAGACCCCAAACTGGGACAGCATCAAATAGTTAAGGGCATAACTATTTTAAGTTGTGATGAGTGAGAAAAGCTGTAAGTATGAGATACTGTGAGAGAATGTAATCAGGCAAAGGTTTTGGAAAAGAAGACCTAACAGATGACTATGAGTTGGCCAAGAGAAAGGGGAAGGGAGTCCATGAACATCTTAAGATATCAATACATATGAATCTATATCTTTAGTAATTCAATCAGTGAAAAATCTCTTACTTGCATTCCTTTGATCATTATTAAGGCTGAACATTTTTCATATGTTTGCAGGTTATTATTAATTCATCTCTTGAATGATGGTAAATTACTTGTTCATGACCTTAGCTTATTTTTCTGTTGGCATTTATTTATTCATTAAATCTCTATGTATTGAGCATCTACAATTTTCCAGAACAATACTAGCAGCTATGTTGTTGGCCTTTATAATTTAAGAATATGAACCTGCTATACATCATATATGTTGCGAATATGTTTCTTATTTTGTTGTTTGTCTTTTAACATTGTTGATGGTATTTTTTATTGTCAGACTTTTTTTATGTACATGGTCAAATCTACCAATCCTTTTCTTTTATGGTTCCGGTCTTCATAGCCATACTTTGAAAATCTTTCTCTACTCCCAAGATGGACTTTTCTTATGAACTTGGGATTTTAGCTTTATCTATTCTGAATTCTTAGTAATATCTGTTTCTGCACTTTCTATTCTATTAACCTTTCTGATTATTTATGTTGCCATATTGTCTTAATTATTATGCTATTAAAACATATTTTCATGCCTAGGAGTGTAAGTCACTGTTATTTTATAAATATGTATGTGTGTGTATGTATATATTTTACGTATATGTGTAGTTGTTGTAACTTTGATGTTTTGATATAATTATGAACTTACAGACAACTTGCAAAAATGTTACAAGGAACTTCCCTGTATCCTTTTCCCATATTCACCAATTATTTACCTTTTACCCCATTGCTTTATCGTTCACGCTGTCTCTTTCTCATCCTCCTTCCCTTTCTGTTTCTCTGTCTGCACACAGACATATGCATGCTCACACACAGTCTCCACACTTTTTCTTTTTTAGCTATTTGAGTCAGTTGTAGATACAGCTGCAGTGCAGATGCTCTAAATATTAGTACTTCAATGTGCATTTCCTAAGGTCAAGGATATTCTGTTTCTGCAACACATTTTCCAAATTCAAAAAAAGTTTAGAAAATTTAACATCTGATCACAGTCCATATTCAAAATTGTGTCAATTGCCCCAATAACGTCCTGCGTAGGTATTTATACCACCACCACATTCCTTTCAATCCCCCAAGTCCAGGATCCAATCCAAGATCACACATTTCATTTAGTCGTGTTGTCTCATTAGTCTCGTTTATTATGGAACAGGAGGTCCTCATTATCTGTCTTTCTTGACCTTGGCATTTTGAAAGAGTGCAGGCCAGTTATAGAATGTTCCTCGTTTTGGGTTTGTCTGATGTTTTCTTGTGATTAAATTCAACTTCGGCATTTTGGCAGGAATATCGTAGTAACGATGCTGTGTCCTTATTAGATCATATCAAACAGAATGTTGGTTTGTGCCAGTGCTGGTGATGTTAACTTTGATCCCTTGATTAGATTAATGCCATGTAGATGTCTCTGGTTGTTTTAGAATTATTTTGTCAAGCTGCCAGAAAATCCTATTGGAATTTTATTGGAAATCCACCTGATTTATATATTAACTTGGAGAGAATAGATGTTTTCTCTATTTTTAAAGTCTGCTTTTCTGTCTCTCGGCAACATCTTTTAGTATTTTTTCTTTTTATAGGTTCCACAGATTTCTTGTTCTATGTCAGGTTTTAATATTTCTCATTTTGTGATAGTGGAAACAATTTCTTTTCCTTTTTTTTTTTTTTTTTTTTTGCTGCTAGTTAGGAGAGCAGTTGATCTTTATTTGTATACCCACCTTACCCGTCTTTGTTAGGTTTTATAGGTTTTTATGATTCTCTTACATTTTCTAGGTAAATAATCTTATTTCCTACAAACAATAATGTGTGTCCCCTGGGTTTGAATTCTATTTACACTGGATTTACTAATATTTTATTTAGGATTTCTGCATCTGTGCTTCTAAGTAATATCAGACTATAGGTTTATGCTTTGATTGTTTTTAGCACTGTGTTCTGCTTTTTGTACAAGGATATGTGAATTTTAGTAAGTGAGTTGGAAATTTTCCATCTTTTCTATCCTCCAAAATAACTTGAGTAATATAGAAGTATTTGTTTCTTAACATTGCTTATAAAATAATTTGGCACTAGTGGCTTTGAGGAAATTGTGTTATATTTTTAAATCATTGATACAATTTTGTTCATAATTATTTGTATATTGGGACATCAAAATTTTTTTTTAGTTATTTGGTAATAGCTTTCTATAAGATTATTCTTAAAAATTTTTCAAATTTACTAACATAGTATATATATATATAGTTCTTCATTTACATCTATGGTTACATTTCCTTTTTTATTCCCAAAGTAGTATATTTGTACTTTCTCTCAGGTTTAATCTTTACCTTTGGCAGACGTTTTAATCTTTACTTTTTTTATTTTTTTTAAGACGGAGTCTGCTCTGTCTCCCAGGCTGGAGTGCAGTGGCACAATCTCGGCTCACTGCAACCTCTCCCTCCTGGGTTCAAGCAATTCTCCTACATGAGCCTCTTGAGTAGGTGGGACTACAGGCATGTGCCACCATGCCCAGCTAATTTTTTTGTATTTTTAGTAGAGACAGGGTTTTGCCATGTTGGTCAGGCTAGTCTCAAACTCCTGACCTCAAATGATCTGCCCGCCTCAGCCTCCCGAAGTGCTGGGTTACAGGCTTGAGCCACCACGCTCGGCCAGAAGTTTTAATCTTTTATTGTTATTTTAAAGCTCCAACTCTTAAGATTCATAGGTTCTATAGTTTTTAAATTTACCAATTTCTGGTTTTATACCTCTTTTAAATAGTTTCTTCCCCATTTTCTTTGGATTTATGTTATTTCTGTGTCACCTTAAATCATATATTTAATTCTCTTATTTCGATTTGTTCCCATTTAATAACAGAAATCTTACTTTCAAAATTTTGCATCGTGTCGCATAGAATCACAAAAGTTTGGGGACTGGAGGGAATTGTCAAAACCATATAATGCAAAGCTCTTGTTTTCCACATTCAAAACACAAACAGGTTAAAAGGCTTGTTTCACAGCTAACTAGTTGTAGAACCAAAGTAAAGACCAGACAATTTTCCTGACTCTACTTTTTCACTACACCACTCCTGCTGGCTTCTTAACCAAAAAAGACACAAGAATGAAGTAAAAGGAGACCATTTCTAGTGGGAATGCCATTATAGTCTGGGAAATTCCTGTAATGGCTTGGACATAAAGTAACCAGCTAAGTGCTTTTAGAGCAGAATATTATTTTTTTGTCTTTCTCTAGAACAGAGGTTACTTTGTGTTGACACAAGGTGAATAAATAAGCCTTCTATTGATTCAGGTAGGGTTCAGGGCACCTGTCTTAAAGGGGCAGCACCTTACTTCAGCTGCCCAGCTCTAAGCCAGAGTTCCCGGAGAGAATACCTCATTTTTCCCACTCATGGTTCCAGTGAGAACCACGCCCCCCCAACCCACATGCCATTGTTCCATCATGACCTGATTGCATTTTCACCCCAGAGCCACTTAGGAGAAGGATTGCCACCTCCTTGAATTAGAGTTCTTGGAGCAGGGCCAATAAGCTTAGCAGTGGGAGCAGGGAGAGGAGAAGAAGAAATGGAGTGAGCGCAGCCCAGCCTGCCTGCGAGAGTGTATCCTGCGTTTCTTGTTTCTTGCCCTGGCTTGAATTAGTGAAAAGGTGAAGTGGGTGGGCAGCGAACAAAGGAGTGATGTAGACATGGATTCAAAATGAAGTTTTCTTCCTTTTACTTACTAAGGGTTGTGATGGTTAAATAAAAAGTTTAACACCATATATTGGTGATCTGCTAAATAATGAAGGTATGGAAAGATGGATGTGAGTGTATACACATGTGCATACAAATGTATGCATACATGCACACACACACGCACATAGACACACAGTGGAAGTGCCTGAAACCCAAAAGAAACTTGTGGTGAAACATCTTTCTGTACAATGAGGAATGTTTTATAATGGGAATAATTTTACCCCTTTTTTAAGTGTCTGTTTTGTCTGGGCTGTCTACATTTTGTGTAGAATAATGCTCAAGATACGTTTTACTTCTATTTTATGCATTGCGTGAAAATAAGTGTTTACTCTTAACACCTGGAGTTACCAGTGAAATTCCATGCAACTCACAAAAATTCAGCGTGAACCGGTGATTATTAAGGGCCAGCTCTGTGTGAAGCCCTGTACCGAGGGACTTTCACAAGAATTCTTTTGTTTACTCCTCCCTAACCACTTCCTGTATAGTTGATATTATCACTCTTACTTTAAAGATGAAAACAAAGAAGCTCAGAGAGGGTAAGTAACTTACCCTAGATTACACAGCTAATAAATGTCAGAATCTGGAATCAAACCCAGATCTTCTGATTTCAAGTTGCATATTCTTTCCTCTGCCTGCCAGACGAAAGCAATTTAATACTAGATGGTAAATGTCTTAAGGTTTAAGATAATGCCCTGTTTACTTTCATGCAGTGTGATGCCAGCAGTTTCCCAGGAGATTAAAATATGCTTTGCAGCTTATTATCTTTTATTAATTTTCATTTTTATCACAGTATTACATAGACATTCTTCGAGAGGTCAAATAACAACACTATAAGACCTTTCAAAAGTAGCCATTCCTTGACTCATCATACATAATGAATTTTTTGTTCCAGGACTATTCTGTGTAGTTTAATTTGCTATTAGAAAGTAAAAGGGTAGGGAATGAGGAATTGCTTTTACTTAACAAGTATTAAGTCCCAGGCAATTTGTGCTGCACCTTCTGCAGGATATCTTATTTAATCTTCAAAACAACTCTAAGGCATCTGACTAACCTACTGTGGTATACCAGCAGTAGGGACTCCCTGGGAGCGTTTCTTCCTCACAGGGCTGACTCCCATGTAAAAATGCAGCTGCTTTTCAGTTCTTCCTTTGAATCCTACCATAAATTGATTTGTTACTAATTAGACAAAAATGATGCTAAAACAAATCTCTACCCAGCAATTTATCTTACAAAGTCTGAGTATTCATTTCTACTCTCTTCCTCCTGAAAACTGATGTACGTTTTATAGCTTTATTTTAATTTTCTGTAGCTCTTAAATTTTGTAGCCTTTTAGAAGCTACATAAGTAGTACATAATCTTAAGTAAATGTTCTTACTTTGGCTTCTAAAGTATTACATTTTATCCTGCCTGCAAAATGGCACATAAATAACCCTTTGAACTTGAGAGCAGACAGTACAGTCAGCTGCATTTATGAAATTCAGTACAAACAATCACCTGTTAGGCACAAATTATGTTCACTAATTTTTTACTTATATTCATTTCTCTATTTAAACTGTTCATCAAATACATATGATAGAAATTTCATCTCTCTTCCTTTCCATCCCCCACACATTTCTTAGTCAAGGTATTCTCTCTCTGGCCAGATAGCATTATTCTCCTTTGTTCGTTCGATTATAAATTCCTAGAGCTCAGGAACTCTGCCCAGTTTATTTATTCCCACCTCCCAACCTTGGAATTATATTTCTGATACATGAAAGAGCCCAGTAAATGTTTGCTGCATTGAATGGAGTGGAATCATAGCAACTGCCCAGCCTTAGTGGATTTCCTGCATATACTTCCATGTGGCCTGGTTGTGTGTTAGGGCAAGCGCTCATATAAGGGAAATGGGGTTCAATGAGTTTCACAGGGAGGCACAATTCGCTCTGGCACACAGTAGAGCCTTGGCTCCCACAATTCCACCTGCCTGCCTGCCCTCTTCCTCTTGCTGTAATTAAAGCCTGTCCCTTCCTCAGTCTTGCCTTTTCCCTTGGAATGGGGCTGTTGTCATTGTCCAAATCTATTTTTATCATCTAGACTCTGGAAATGTCAGTTGAATGAAATGGTACTGGAATCTGCTTCCCTTTCTTCCCCTTTTTTGTATAACTAACAAGAAGAACAACTACTTTTTCATTATTTTGTTTTTTCACTCTCTCATTTTGAAAGATAACCAAAGCAGCTGTTGAGAGTCACATTTGAGCCATTTGTGCATCACAAAAATCAGCCTCGCAAGGTTAGGGTCAAGTATTCCAGCCTTATCTTTCCATGTCAGCCTTTTACCTGAATATTTCCATTGTTCCTGAATTCTTATTATTTTTCTTTCTCTAACTTCCTTTCTTCTGCTGATATCAACTAGTTAGGTATTTGTGTTTGGTTAAGTGCATGAAAATATAACTCCTGAAGTCCCAGATTGTTTTTAGAGCTTGCAAGGGGTCAGAAGACACAATTCTCCTTGTATCCACCTTTACTCTTAGCCCTGGGTGCCTTCTGCAAGAATGCACATGCACCTGGAAAGGCATAGGCAGCCCCAGAAACTCAGGAGGATGTGGCTCCAGTTCCACAGTCTTAACAGACATTTACTGAGCACTTACTATATGCCGGACACTGCACATACAAAGATGAAGAAGAAATGAGTTACATCCCAGCAAGGGAGACTGATATGGAAGCAGATAATTATAAAATAGTGGCAGATAGTTGTACAGAGTGAGGTAGGAGCACAGAATGGCAACGGACTCAACTGCAGAGAGCCAAAATGGTTTCTTAATGGAGCTTGAGAAATTGGGACGGGATTGTGCAGTGCAGGAAGTGAGGGAAGGGAATTAAGGAGTGAGCAGAGTGTTAGCAAAGGATTCCAGGAGGAGGTGGCAACATGAACTCAGGCACAGACTGAGAAACAACTGGGGGTGGGCAGTGTTTGGGGTATTAACTGCATGCAATTGAGTTGCTGAAAAGAGATGACTGTAAAAAGGTATGCTGGCAGTCATAGAGGAAATGCTTTGTCATACCAAGGTATGGAAATAGAGCTAACATTGCATTTCTACCTGTAGCCCATAGGGAGCCTTAGAAACAATTTAAACTGGAGCATGAACTCACCACTTGCCTTTTAGATGGAACCATTTGGTACCAAATTTAGGATATATTTGAGAGGAAGAGCACTAGAGGCCGAGAGGAAGCTGTTGCAGAATCAAGGCACAGGTTAATGGAGACCTGCATTAGGACAAGGGTGGCAGGAATAGAGGAAGTGCTGAGTTCTAGGAGGTAAAATTGGCAGCACCTGGTTAGCAGTAATTGCGTATAGTGGTGATGAGAGGGGGGAATATAGAAGGATTTCCCAAGTTAGAAACTTAGGTGGTCAAGAAAATGCAGGACAGGGAGTAATTTAGAGATCATGATGATTTCAATCCTGGTCATGTTGAGTTTTGGATGATCCTGAGTATCCAGATGGAAATGTCGGGTAGCTGGATGTAGGAGCGCAAATTTGAGACAGTAAAGTAGATAGGAGAACTATATATATCTGACGAACTCACAGCCAGTACTTGTGAATGGAGACCAAGAGGCTGATTAAATTTATCCATAGATTAACAATACCTGTTTAAAAATCCAAAGCTGCTTAGATGTAGATATAGATATGATGATATAGATATATACACACATACGTGTGTATGTGTGTTTACGTGTGTGTATGCACTGTTCCGTCCTCCACTAGGGATCAGTATAATAAGTATTTTGTGAAACACTGCATCAGAAGGGGCATTTGCAAGGAATGTAGACAAAACAGAAACCAAAAATCACACACCTCCTCCTAAAAAAGAGTGGCTCATGTAGAAAATTACAGCTTTGGATTCATGTCAAGGAAGAGTGTTTGACAGCTACAGGATATGAAAAAAAAGATTCGAATGACAGACTTGTTTGGTCTGAGGAAAGAAAGAATGTTCACAAGAAGTCAGCGCCCCTTGTATCTGCAGGCATCTAATGAAGCCTCTTTAATACACGCCCGCCCCACTAACAGTGTTGTTAGTGTGTTTGCCCAGCTGTTTTCTTCCCCCTAGGAAGTAGGAAACTCTACAGTATATTAATTCTTTTTAGAGCTGGGCATTCACTAAAGTCTTTTTGATATTTTAAAGTAGAAGTTAAATTGTAGAGATTTCCCAATTTATTTATTTATTTTGAGACAGGGTCTCACTCTGTTGCCCAGGCTGGAGTACAGTGTCACGTTCATAGCTCACTGCAGCCTCGACCACTGGGGCTCAAGGGATCCTCCTACCTCAGCCTCCTGTGTAGCTGGAACCACAGGCATGCACTACCATGCCCAGCTGATTTTTTTTATTTGTAGAAATGGGGTCTTACCGTGTTGTCCAGGCTGGTCTCAAACTACTATACTCAAGCTATTCTATTCTCCCATCTTGGCCTCCGAAAGTGTTGGGATTACAGGCATAAGCCACCACTCCCAGCATATTGTAGATGTCTTCTAGAGAAAAGAAGCTTCACATGTATATCTGTATAGTGTGATGTGTGTGTATGTGCGTGTATGTGTGTTACGTTACAAATAATACATGGAACTCCCTTATTAAGTGATTTAAATAATTTAGTTATGATTCCTCTCCTGGAGGAATATAACTCCCTTATTAAGTGATTTAAATAATTTAGTTATGATTCCTCTCCTGGAATGGTAGAAGAAACATTTGTCACAGTTGGTAAATATTATATTTTTGTTTCAGGTATGAATTACATGGAGAATTCCATGCTAGTTTTTCCAAAGGTCTTAAATTTAACAGAACTTTTAAGTGTCTTGTTACCAGAAACTTCTTAGGAACTATATCTTGATTTAGAAAAGGGAATTTAGATAAACCACGGTTAAATACCTGGCCTTTCCAATAACTACTAGGTAGAAAACAAAGGTCGAATGAAAACACAGACATGAAAGCTTAAGCTGAGGTATTCTTTTGAGAATTTTAGAGAAATTATTGTGGAAAATGGAAAGCCACAAAAATAGTTTTATCGAATTACTAGTCAAAGCTCATCTTCATAAAGACAAAAGTAAAACCATAAGCAATCATAGATGGAAAAAACTGACCTCCCTAATAGGATAGCATTTCATCAAGGTGGTGTGATAGCTGATCCTTTGTGGAGAAACTTGTTCGACAACCAGAAAAATATAGGTTTGTGTAGAACACAGTAATTACTGATTTAGTGAGAACATTGTTGACTTTTGGTTGTTTTCTGTCCACTTTGAGGACAACCTGTAGAAAAATGTAAACTATATTTTGACTTCATTTGCCCTCTTCCAACAGTTGGCATATGCCAGAAGAGTGAAAATTTATTTCTTTATTTGCCTGTATAAATTGCAATTATAAAGACAATTCATTCAGCTTATGTCAGACTCCTGAGTCTCATATAAGTTATTTGAAATTAGCCCACCTTCTGTAGCATAGAAAAGTGGTCAACATGTGTTGATTACATAGCATGAAGACCTATTCTGTGTGCAGGGAAAGGGCGCCCACAGAGCGTGATGTGTAGGAATTTAAGGTACATCATAAAGCTTATTCTAGTTTCTCCTCTCATGGCCTACCACAAGGCTCACATGGTCATTAGGGAAACAGTTTTGTGTTAAATTAGAATTTCCCAAAGTGTGTTCTGCAGAACATTAGGGCTAAAGAATACCAGTAGTTATTATGTAGACAAAATGGGAAAGAAAGTTCTATATTCAACTAAGTTTGGAAAATGATGGTTAAACAAAGGTAAACAGGGTTGCTTCTTTGCTGCAGAATTCAAGACATGCTTCCTTGCATGGTCTATCTCCAAGACAGGACAGTTGTTTGCAGAATTTTATAGATGTTTCTCGCCTGGGTACACCTCTGAGACTTGGATGTTCACAAATCTGCTATATGAAGATGATGGGTTGACTGAGAGTGGTGGCTCACACCTGTAATCTCAGCACTTTGGGCGGCTAAGGTGGGCGGATCAACTGAGGCCAGGAGTTCGAGACCAGCCTGGCCAACGTGGTGAAACCCCATCTTACTAAAAATACCAAAATTAGCCAAGTGATGGTGTGCTCCTGTAATCCCAGCTACTCAGGAGGCTGAGGCAGGAGAATCGCTTGAACTCAGGAGGGAGGTTGCAGTGAGCTGAGATCATGCCACTGCACTCCAGCCTGGATGACAGAGTGAGACTCCATCTCAGGGGAGTGTTTAAGGCACTTTAGAAGTTCTGTGAAAGCCTGACTATGTGGCCCCAGGAAGTGGGTTAAGTCAGAGGCTTCAACTAGTATGTAATTTTGGTTTCTTTGGTCTACATAGTGTTTTTGAAAACCTAAAGCCAACATTTATAAATCAAGATATTTCAACATAAAAATCTAGGTTATAAGTTTCTCTTGAAAATTAGAGGTTGAGACAAATCGGGGCCTTCAGTCCTCCAGAGCCACCGTCCCCTGGGTCTTGGGAAGCCACTGCCCCATTAGGGGAGAGGTGTCCACCCCAGTTTTCAGAGTGTCTACCATCGTTTGTGTTCTTACACTGCAACATCACTCATTTATCTCACTTGGGCGGCCCCTCCCATCCCCCTGATGCCATTCACATGGATGAATTCATTCCTTTGGCTGAGAACAGGCACTGAGGTTAAACCTGGGTGGCTGGCGATGGCAGGACAAAGCCTATGGTCTGGAAGCAAATGTGACAAAACATAGACAGTGGTTGTCTTGATTGGTGAGGTTATAAAATGTTTTCTGACTCCTTTTATTTACTTTTCTGTGCTTTCCAAATATTCTGCAAAAACCATGTATTTCTTATGTAACTAAAAGAGAGAATTTAAAAAAAAAACAGCTAAAAAGCTTCTGAAATATAGATTTTTTTAAAGATTTGGTTGCTGTGAAAGTATCTGCCTCCCTTTAAATCCTAACTACTAATAGCATTAATACAATGAGTAAGATAAGTATATATTTGGGCAAAAAACCCCAAAAATATATCTGCTTTAAAAGCTTTCTTAAGATCCTGTTTTTCAGCTGTTCATCATAAATTAATACTACAAATATTTAGTTTTATGAGGGTAGAAAAGTGTTGATTGGGCATCTGTGAAGTTTGGTTTTTGATATTTGGGCCTTTGCTAGCTTCTAGAATATGATATAAAATAAGTAAAATAAGATAAAAATATTTGTAGAGCGTGATAAAAAATAAATAGACGGATGGGTAGATTCCTCTGAGATGATAGGAGAGCCTGGGAGAATTGAAGTGGAATATCAAGGCCCACCTTACCGTCGAAGGCAGTTCCCAGCGTTGACGTGTTTTTGCAGCTGGCTAGTACTCCCCAGCAAGCAAACAGGCCAGACTCTGAAATCTTGTATACTACGTAGGTCCATTTGTAATCCTGAGTTGGAATTTAGTTCCTGGGCAGAGGTAAGAAAAATGGTGACTCCTTTTTCACTCTCGAAGGTAGAAAGACATTCTGCTTTTTTGGAAGGACACCTTTTGAAATCCCTCATTTGATTTTGTTGTTTTCCCTGGATCATAGAAAATCCCTAGAAATCAGGATGGGGACCCATGAGATGCTTTGCGGATAAGGAACCAGGGGAATGGAAGGCAGAAGCAAACGGAAGTGCCTGGAATTAGTTGGGAAACAAGGAGTAAACGGGGAAATTTATATTTTATAGATGTTGGTGGGAATGGAAGAATAGGCATGGTGGGAATTATTTACCTGATGCGGCTTCTCGGCCTCTCAATGTGTTTCCTCCACTGTATAATGGAGATAACGTTAGTACCACACTCACGAGGGTGAATGAAATACTGCATAAGAAATGCTTAGCATAGGACCTGGCCAGAGGAAATGCACAATAATTTATTCAAATTCAGAGATAATTATTTTTGTTATTTTTAATAATGATTTTCAGTTTTATTGAGTAGTGATAAAAGAATGCCTTACATAGCAAGACAACATAAAACAAATTGGTATTTTGAGATTTCTTTCATGGCCTAGTACGTAGCCCTTTTTTTGTCGTTGTTCTAAATAAGTTTGAAAAGACAGTATTTTGGGGTGTAGTGTTCTTTGTCCATTACATCAAGCTTTTTAATTGTCATATTTAAATCTGTATGATTACTATTTTTTTTGTTTGCTTAATACCAGTTTCTGAGAAACTATTCTTACTCTAGTGTACCTGAGGTTATTAAAAACGCCAACCCCAAAACCAAGTTGGCATTTAAATGGCCATGAGTTATAATGTTTTTCCTCTGACTAAACCTGAAATTGCACATAATAGAGCCAGCTTGATGTAGGAGATGACAAGGACATTTTAAATATTTGTCATTAAATGTGTGGCATCACCTCAACAATCAGTGCAGCATGAGATTCAACTCCAAAGCTACTGAAGGTATTCTTGCTGCGCTTCCTTCTGGAGGCTTCAGATAGAAGAGCCTGAAGAACATTAGCAGCATCAGAAAGCGTGGGAAGAATCTCTAGGTTATTCAATTTGTCCAGCCCTTCGGTGTGTAGTAAGCCAGCACCTAAATCAACTAAGATAACCGATATTTATCCTGATCTTGAAGTTCTTGGGGCTAAACTATTTCACAGTTTTTGTTGGTAGCTTGTGAGGAAACTCTTTCTGTTAAGAAATGCTTACCACCCCCCAGCCTCCATTTTGGCTCTTACTCATTTACTCTTTCCTTCTTTCTCTAATGTTTTTTGAGCACCTTCTCTAGGCAACTCACTGTAACAATGAATGTGTTACCTAGAAATGTCAAAGCGGACATTCTTTCTGACATTCTTGGAGTCTTAGAGTGTATAAATTAAAACTTAAACATAATTCAGAGTGAGAAAGTCCTTGTCAGAGTGAGAAAGACTCACATAACTCTTCGGCATATGTGTATTTTCCACTCACTGTTGATGCAGGTGATAGAATCAGAAGAATTATTTTCACTTTTATTTATTAATTTTATTAGCTGGAGCCAGGCATAGCAGCTCATGCTTGTAATTCCAGCACTTTGGGAGGCTGAAGTGGGAGGATGGCTTGAGGCCAGGAGTTCAAGACCAGCCTGGGCAACCATAGTGCCACCCCACCTCTACAAAAAAATAAAAATAAATTAGCCAGGCATGGTGGCATACACCTGTGGTGCCACCTACTCAGGATACTGAGACAGGAGGATTGCTTGAGCCCTAGAGTTCGAGGCTGCAGGGAACCATGATCACACCACTGCACTCCAGGTTGGGTGACAGAGTGAGACCTTGTCTCAAAAAAAGAAAAAAGAAAAATTGTATTAGCTGGAATCTATTTCCAAATCTTTGGTCAAATGCACTGACAGAAGGTGTAGCATTGCCTTTTTAAAAAGTTTTATTTACATGAAATTGACATATAATAACCTGCACATATTTATACAATTTGATAAGTTGTTTTGTTTTTGGTTTTGGTTTTTGAGACAGAGTCTTCCTCTGTCTCCCAGGCTGGAGTGAAGCGGCGTGACCTCGGCTCACTGCAACCTTCATCTCCTGGGTTCAGGTGATTCTCCTGCCTCAGCCTCCCAAGTAGCTGGGATTACAGGCATGTGCCCACCACACGCAGCTCATTTTTGTATTTTTAGTAGAGATGGGTTTCACTCTGTTGGCCAGACTGGTCTCGAACTTCTGACCTCAAGTGATCCGCCCGCCTTGGCCTCCCAAAGTGCTGGAATTACAGGCGTGAGGCACCACGCCCAGCCAATAAGTTTTGACGTAAGTATATACCTATGAATCCATCACCACCCCTTCAACATTTCATCCAGTGTCTTGGTAATCCCCTCATCCCATTCCTCCACCACTATCGCCGGGCAACCACTGATCTGTTTTCTGTCACTGAAGATTAGCTCACATTTTTTAGAATTTCATATTGGTGGAATCATACAGTGTGCAGCTTTTTGGTCTGCTTTCTTTCACTGAGCCTAGTTATTTTGAGACTCACCCATGCTGTAGCCTTCCTTTTATTGCTAAATAGCATTCTATTGTATAGATACACCAGTTTATTCATTCAGTTGTTGGTGGACATTTTGTTTCCAGTATTTGGCTATTATATAAGTGAAACTGTTATGAACATAATATACTCGTCTTTGCCTTCATTTCTCTTGAGTAGGTACCAAGAGTAGAATGGATGGATTATATGGTAGGTGTATGTTTAGATTTTTCAGAACTTTTTAAACTTTTTTCTGAAATGGTTTTACCATTGCATATGTGAATTCCAGTTGCTCCACATTTGGTTTGGTCAGTCTCTTTTAATTGTAGCCATCCTAATAGGTCAGTAGTGGTATGTCATCATGGTTTTAATTTGCATTTCTTTAATGACTAGTGATGCCAAACACATTTTCATGTACTTATTTGCCTTCTTCATTTTTATGAAGTATCTGCTCCTGTGTTTTGCCCATCTTTTAATTGCATTGTTTGTTCTTATTATTGAGTATGGAGATTTCCTCACATATTCTGGATATATGCTCGTTATCAAATAAATGCCTTGCAAATATTTTCTCCCAGTCTGTGTCTTATCTTTACATTCTCTTCACAGTGTCTTTCAAAAAGCAGAAGATTTTAATTTTGATAAAGTCCAGTTTATTAATTGCCTTCCATGGATCAGAGGTTTTCTTTTACATTTTCTTTTAGAAAATGTGTAGTTTTAGAGTTTGCATTTAGACCTGCAGTCCATCTTGAGTTAGTGTTTGCATGTGATATGAGGTATAGATCAACATTAATTTTTTTTTTTTTGCATATGGATGTCCAAGTGTTCTTTCGCGACTTATCAAAAAGACTATTTTTTCTCTACTTAATTGCCTTTGCACTTTTGTCAAAAATAAGTTGTCTATTTACTTATGGATCCATTTCTGGACTCACTGTTCTATCCCACTGACCTTTTTGCCTATCCTTATGCCAGTACCACACTGTCTTTAGTGTAGCTTTATGTCAAGTCTTGAAATTAGAAGGTTTTTTGTTTTGTTTTGTTTTGTTTTTTTAAGACAGAGTCTCCTTCTGTTGTCCAGGCTGGAGTACAATGGCGTGATCTCGGGTCACTGTAACCTCCACCTCCTGGGTTCAAGCAATGCTCCCTTCCTCAGCCTCCCAAGTATTACAGGTGCCCGCCACTACGCCCGGCTAATTTTTGTATTTTTAGTAGAAACGGTTTCGCCATGTTGGCCAGGCTGGTCTTGAACTCCTGACCTCAGATGATCTGCCTGACTTGGCCTCCCAAAGTGCTGGGATCACAGTCGTGAGCCACTGTGCCCACAGAAACAGGTAGTAATAATTCTCCAACGTTTTTCTTTTTCAGTGTCGTTTTGGCTATTCTTGATCCCTTGCATTTCTATTTGAATTTTTGTATCAGTTTGTAACTTTCTACCAAAAAATTTTTTTGCTAAGATTTTGACTGGTATTCCATTGAATCCACAGATCTGTTTTGTTATAGCTTAACAATACTGAGTCTTCTGACCAATGAACATAATATATCTCTCCATTTATTTAAATTTTCTGTAAATCCTTTTAGTAATATTATTTTAGTTTTCAATAAACATATCTGTCACATCTTTTGTCAGATTTTTTCCTAAATATTCATTATTTTTATGGCATTAAAACATTTTAATTTTGTTTTTCATTGCTAATGTAGAACACAATTGATTTTTGTGCATTTATCTTATATTCTACAGCCTTGCTGAGCTCACTGAGTAGTTCTTGTAACTTTTTTATAGGTTCCATCAGATTTTCTACATAGATGATTATTTTATCTGCAAATACAGTTTTATATCAATTGGATGCTCTTTGTTCTTTTTCTTGCCTGATAACACCATATAGAGCCTTCAGTACAATGTTAATAGAAGTAGTAAGAGTAGATGTTCTGCCTTGTTCCTGATCTTAAAAGGAAAGCAAGTATTCAGTCTTTCATCAAGTACTGTATCACCTGCAGGCTTTTTGTAAATGTCTTTTATTAGGTTGAGGAAGTTTCCTTGTTCTTACTCTGTTGAGTGTCTTTAAAGAGGGAAGTGGGCTAACCAGAGGTAGTTAGTTAAGACTTAAAGGGCCAAGTGTCATGTCAAAGGTGAAATGCTTAAGGAACTAAGCCTCCAAGTAGCCAGACCTGTTGGGAGTCTGAAGCAATAACTCAAGAATGAGATAATGAATACTACCACTGGTCAGTGTCACAGGGGTGAGGAAGAAGACACAGATCAAAAGATGTTTAAGCGGTAACAATGACATGATTTGGACAGAATAATTTCAAGGTTTCTGGCTTGGGTCACTGGGTAAATGTGGTGCCATTTCCGTAAAATAAAAAACACAGGCATTCAGGAGCTGCACATTTGGAGGAACCAGTTTTATACGTGCTGAGTTTGCACCAGGAAATAGTCAGTATGCAATTAAATAGAGATATCTAGGACACTGTGGAGAAGTAGGGGGTGGAGCCTGCACTTAGACATCATCAGCTCACAGAGGCAAGTTGAACCACAGGTGAGAATGCCCAATGATGTTGGAGCCACTGATGCAGCAGCTCTCTCAGTTACAGTCGTCATGTGACAGCCTGGTTCTGGCAACCACATTTCTCAAGTTAAACACTGTCCTAGTAGTTGGACACACAAAAAACAAAAATTTTCAGTTCTTTTATGAATGCAAATTGTAGTTAAATCCCTTAAACAGAAGAATAAGACATAAACTACCAGTACTTCTTCTCATAGACCATGTGGGCGTGTCAGGGATAGTGTAGAGAGGGAGATTTCTTGATGTTGTACCCTCTCACGAAAGAGAGCCACACAAGCCTAGGGGGGAAAAATGTGCCGTTAAGCCTTACCTTAATTTGAGAAAAGGCCAGGCATTTACTGGCATTTTGCTGGGACTTGCACAGTTGAGCAAGGAAGAATGCAAGTGTAAATGAAGTTAGATTTCAAGCCAGTAAAAACTGGTTCTGAAGCTTTTTTAAAAAGTAAAGTCTGCATGACATTAAAAACGGTGTAAAGAGTCCGCTTCAGCAAATCCCTGTATCACAGTTTCTGGAATAAAGATGGTTTAGGAGAAGGGTTACTTACTAGAGTTAGAAAATTTTAAATGTCTTCTTACATTTTGTTAGAAATTACCACTTGTTTTTAAAAGTTACAGCCAATTTTTTTAATGCAGACTTTTTAAAAGTCTGTATTATTATCTGGAAGACGTCTGATATATGATGGTGTTAAAATATATGTTGTAACACCACTGATTGTTTTTCCTTTGGCCCTCTCAGATTGTCCCATCTTGTTTTTCCATTGTCCATACTTCTGCATGAGGTAAGGTCCTGTGTTAGGCACCAGAGTGCTATATTTGTCACTCTTGGACATTCGGTGCTAATGTCACACCTGAGTGCCTTTGCCCAGGGTCCACTCATCTGCCTTGTGAACTTACTACTTGTCTGAGAACCCTTTCCCATCCCCTCTCTCCATCAGGAAGAGAAGACTGAAGCACTTTTTTGTGTCACCTCTGCACAGAGCAGGCACTCTGTATTGCAATGATTTGTGTATTGTTGTTCTGCTCCTTTTTTAGATGAAAAGATTCTGAAGAATAGAGATCTTGAACATAGCATCGTGCCAAACACATAACAGGTATTCAATAAATGGGCCTGCCAAAGAGAGGGAGGGAGGAAAATAGAGTCTTTGAGGAGACCCTGAAGAATCTGAACAGAAGGGACCTGAGACATAGGAAGACAAATGAGAAATAATAGTGTCGTGGAAGCCCAGGGAGCAGAGAATTTTAACAGGGGAAGACTGGTCATTAGTGTTCATTGCTATTGAGAGCCAATGAGATACTGAACATCCACGTTGTATTTTTAGGATCTGAGAAAAGATTTCCTCAGCCATAATCATACCACAGGTAATACTGCAAACATCATTACCCGTATTGAGCAAAGATGTGTTGGCAACAAGAGGTGGCTGGTGACCTTTTGGAGGGAGAAATCAATTGACCTGTTTGACTTGGTGATATCCATCATTCTGATACTCTATACTATTGTTTTTTCCTAGTGGCAAACCCGCTGATTAGTAGGTCATCTCAGTTGAAAACTGAATAGAGTTCAAAAATAAGAAATGTTTGCAGGACACGCAGTATAGCTGGGTCAGCTTGAGATTTGGGAATTAATTTGGTAAATCCATACAGGCCTGAAATCTTCTTGGTGGACCATTTCTATGGAGGTGACAATGAGAAAAATGGTTACAGTTGTAAAATTATATTGTTCTCAATATAATTACAGCTATCTCACAACAAGCAAAATAATTCAGGAGTTCTATTTAAAAGCTGCCAATAGGGCTGGACACAGTGGCTCATGCCCGTAATCTCAGCCTTTTAGGAGGCCAAGGCAGGAAGATCACTTGAGGTCAGGAGCTCAAGACCAGCCTAGGCAAACCCCATCTCTACGGAAAAAAAGCTACCAAGATCCACAAGGAAAGCATGGCTACAAAGTGAGGAAATGTCTTTCTACAGACTGTTTGAACAATCTGAGGGAAAGAAGATTAAAATCTTATTACCAGGAAGAATAAAATTTCCATGATACTGTAACATCATTTAATATAAATTACGTAACTTCTCGAAGGATAATAAAATAATTCAAAAGAGATTAGTGTATTGGATTTATAGGGGAATAGAGACCTTTAAAAACATAATGGTCAGCCAGGCATGATGGCTCACGCCTGTAATCCCAGAACTTTTAGAGGCCGAGGCAGGAGGATCACTTGAGCCCAGGAGTTCAAGACCAGCCTGGGCAGCATGGTGAAACTCCATCTCTACAAAAAATACAAAAAATAGCTGGGCATGGTGGTGCACACCTGTAGTCCCAGCTGCTCAGATGGCTGAGGTGGGGGGTTTGCTTGAGCCTGGGAGATGGAGGCTGCAGTGAGCCATGATTGCTGTCACTGCACTCCAGCCTGGGTGACAGATAGAGAGCCTGTCTCAAAAATAATGATAATGATAATAATGGTCATTAAAACAGAAAATGTCCATTTATGTATTTAAAATTATTTATTTATACTATAAGTTTTGAAATTCCTCTTAGCCCAAAGCCTGTATCATCATTCTTCTGACCACTTGAAAAAAAAAAAAAATTCCACTTTGGCTGTTGCTATACAGAAGGAGAGATGGACTTAACATTGTAATCTATAAATATTCTCATGTAGACAAACCACGCTAAATGTTCCGTGGTTGATTGTCCTTCATGTGGCAGCCAATTTAACTCTTTTGAAAGAATGATTTACTTTACTTTTCCATGTTCACAGGTTTAATACTACTTTTGAATAAATAAAAATTCTTCCTTGTTTACATTGCTCTAATATTTTAACAATAGAAAAGTCAAGTTGTTCTCACTTTTCTTCATTAAAGAAGTGTGTTAAATGAGCTAGATCCCCATCTGTTTCTATTCTTTATGAGGGGAAAATGAGTTGGGCAGGAGAGAGATGGAGTTGGACACATCAGGAACTTCTCTTGCCTCTCTTAGGTCATTTAATTTGTAGAGGTTTAGAGGACTTGATGTACCTCTGAAGTAGGGTAGAGGATTTTTTTCCTAATCGTAATTTAAATGTCAGGAATACATAATGCTTTTGTCTAAAATGCATTTTAGTGTGAAAAGCCTCAACATGGATACTTTATTAGTAATGCAGTTACTTTCTTATATACTCTGGCAAAAATTTGAATTTTCTTACTTTTTCTCTTTCATTCTGTGAACCTCAAAGACTTCCTGGCAACTGTTACACAGGGTAAACCTAGTTGAGTGAGCCAGATCACTCCTCAATCGCAGAGTTGATGCAGTGAGAATTTGCTTGAAACCAATAATTGTTTTTAGGAAAGTAGAGAAAGACTTTTAATTCCTTTTAGATATTACACACATTTAACAATTGTTATGGTGGTATAGTTTAAGGCATGAACTTGAACTTTGGAGTCAGATAAAACCTGTGTTCAGATCTTCTCTCCTCCAATTCCTACGTGTTTGACTCTGTGTCTCAGCATCTTCATCTATAAAACAGGGTGATTAGGAGAAATCAATGAGATAATCCATGCCAAAGGCTTCGCGCAGAATCTGGCCAGTTTTAAGCATGCAGTAAATGATGGCTGTTATTGTAATGCATTCTAGATGCATATGTACTTCATTCTGTGTTTTCAGCTGGACTCTTTTTTTTTTTTTTTTTTTTTTTTTTTGAGACGGAGTCTTGCTCTGTCACCCGGGCTGGAGTGCAGTGGCCAGATCTCAGCTCACTGCAAGCTCCGCCTCCCGGGTTTACGCCATTCTCCTGCCTCAGCCTCCCAAGTAGCTGGGACTACAGGCGCCCGCCACCTCGCCCGGCTAGCTTTTGTATTTTCAGTAGAGACGGGGTTTCACCGTGTTAGCCAGGATGGTCTCAAACTCCTGACCTCGTGATCCGCCCGTCTCGGCCTCCCAAAGTGCTGGGATTACAGGCTTGAGCCACCGCGCCCGGCCCTCAGCTGGACTCTTAAAGACAAAGGCACACTATGCAGACATGCCTGGTGTACACTCTGTGTGATAATAACGCCTTTCCTTAGAGACTTCTGTTTCATCTCATACACGCTCTTATTTGGCCCCGTGACACCAGTGTGGTGGAGAAAGACACAGTCACCAAAGAGCTTGAGCTTCGGCTTTCCTGATTGCCGAATTTCTCCCACTTAGCACCCAGTCTTTTGTGCCCTAGGATTCTATCTTGCTTTATATTTGAAAATTAAACACTGTTCTTGAAATTTGGGTAGGAATGTATGTTTTTTCCTCCTATTATATCGTTATCTCAAACTTTTAAAAATGCTTTTAGTTTATATTTCCTTACTAGAAAAAACTGTATTGTCATTAGGGTGAGGGAGATTCAGGCAGTCTCATGGGCTTTTAGAAATGATTTCATAAAAGTTACTCATTGTTTTGAAGTTCATGGTACATTTCAACTTGACTAAATTATTCTAGGTCCTGGGAGGGAAGTGGTGCAGGTGATTCTCAGAATTGGTAAAATAACTTAATAATCTAATACATAAATATGATTGCTGGATTATAATTATAGTTATAATTGCTGGATTATAATGGCAACTCTCAGTTGGGCATACTTGTAAAAAAAAATGCTTTTCTCTCCAGAAAATCTGTTGTGGTTTGGAGACCTGCTGCTGAAAGGGCATAAAGAGAACAAAATTTGTATTAGTATGGAAGTATATTCTTAATTTGGTAAAAAGAACCAGCTCCTAAATATCAACAAATATTAAAACGTATTTAGCATCTAGGAAACCAAAATAAACAGTGATTTCCGAAATGACCCCTAAATTCCTTACAATGTTATATATCTGTTGATTCCAGGCACTGGGAAGAGAAAAGGCAAATCTCGTCTTCTCACATTGCAACCAGACACAGCACAAAAGGAGTGTTGTGTGTTTGTGACAGAGAGAGATTGCTGATGGACATGGGCATAGCCCTGAGGCATGGCTGGAGAAGATGAATTATAGAGTGATGATTTCTGCACAGTCAGTTAAGGAAAAAAGTGCAGAACATTTCCACATACATAGAGCAAGAGGGAAGGCAGGAAAGGACATAAAAATACAAAATCCAGGAGAGAGAGAGAAAGAAACTGGGTGACAGGACAAGCAGGAATCTTGAGTGAAGAAGTGCTGGTTTTTCTTAGACCACCAAATCCATTGACCATTTTAGTTGAAAGCTAGGCAGAATCCACGCAAGGATAATAATATTGACTTTTTATTTGTGAGTGGAGGCCTGTCATTACTTCTATGGCTAAGGCTTGTTGTCTAGACCTCTGACTCCACTGCCAGGCAGTGGGAACTTCTGGAGAAGCTATCTGCCAGCTGGAGCACAGGATGGAAGGGGTGGGTGGCAAGCAACAGCGGGTTCCCGGCACTGCTGCCTGACACACGCCCACAACCGGTTCCTTCCTGGTCATCACCAGTCATCTCTCATCTCCCTCTTCCAGCCAACTTATTTGGTGGCCAGCCAAATAAGACATTGAATAAAGAAGGATGTTCATTCTGTGTTATGTGTATGGTTTGAAACTTAAAGGCATGAGGGAATGTAAAAATGCTTCCCCAAAACTGTTTAAAAATCTGTAAGAGTTTGGGAAATGATACAACAAATTAGACTTGGAATTTACATAGGCATTTATTCTTTAATAGTGAACTGTGTTTGCTTTATGGCGTTGCACCCGTGAAGATGAAGTTTCATGTGGCAACCATTACACCACTTTTGTTACCATCCACTCTGAGTCACATCTGTTCAAATTCCCCAGTCTTCTGCAACTAATGGTTTTTTTGTTTTGTTTTTGTTTTTTTTTGGATCTCTCCTCCCTGTGCTATTAACTGTAGAAAGGAGGGGCTACTTAGTAATTCTACACCTGTTCAAGTCCACGCCTATCAACTTGTTAAGCTTCCCAAACAAGTGCAGGGTAAAGCATGAGAACATAAGAGTCTGGGGCGGTGGCGGCTGCAACGGTGGCTGTGACGGTGGCTGCCACTGGGTTTGGCTTTTTGGATTTTTGTTCAGAGTCTCTAATGTATCCCTGACAATGGCGGTTGATGACAGCAATTTATTTTCCAGACCGAAGAACAAACTAAATTCATCTCAAAATGATTATAAATCATCAAGACGGAGTAGCCTGCCACCTGAACTACTCATAGGAAATGACATTAGAGGAAGACTTCAAAGAAACATTAAGAATTTGGATCCCATTCACCTGAGACACCCGAAGAAGAGACCATCCATATTTCCAGGTAGGAATTGTTTACATTTATATCATCCAATTGAAACAAAACCAAACACACAGACACACACACACACACACACACACACACACACACAGATTATATTTCCCTTGTTACAATCAGTTGTTCATTTAAAATTAACTTGGGTTACATTCAAAGACTTTAAGTAAATAAACATGTTTGAATATACAAGTTAGAATAATTGTTTGATCTGAAAGCACCCTATCTTCTTCCTTTTATTTTCTTTATTGATTGTAACATCTTTAAGGACCTGTAAATAGGCAGCTATTTTATTACTTGTTGGCATCAGCAGGAACGTGAAACTGCTTTGCTTGCAATCCTGAAGAATTCCATTGCTGTATTTCTTTCTCTGGCTTTTTTTTTTTTTTTTTTGCAATATTACTGGATTGTTGAGTGAAGTTGATGGTTGTGTGCACCAAAAATTAACACCATTAAATACTCCAATACATGTTTCAAATTCCTGTCTTGCATCAGAGCCTAAAACCATTTGTAGTAAAAAGCTCACCTCAACGGTGTGGATGGTAAAATGTATTAGAGCACAGGAGACATGGATTTCAGTCTTGTTAAAGGGACTCTGATGTCTGCCCCAGATGTTTATGTGTGGATATTATAGATATTTAGATTATCAGAGATACCTGTGACTGTGAACCTTAATTGAGCTATCTAAGTGATCACTGGAGAGCATGAATTATGTAGCCAATTTGATTTCAATACTGTTTGCTTTGGAATTCCCAGGAAAACTGAAAGTGGCCTTTTGTTATGGCTGATTGATTTATTGGAGCCTTCTTTATGGGGGACAGATGAGACTAAATTATTTTTTGGTTTTCTGTATTCATAGAGTTAACCCAACGCTTGAGGGCTAACTCTATGAATATAGGAAACAAAAAAATAATTTAGTCAAGTTTTACTTTATACAAATTATATGGACTACCCGAACAGCTGACTCTTTATACTGCTTCTGGAAAGCAAGAAGATGAAGATGATTTAGAGATATGGGACTCAAGGCCGTGAGCTAAAAATTACGTTTCTTAAAGAAGCTATTTTAATACATTTCTTCAGTTCAGTGATACTGCCCTAGTGTCACACTCTTCTGCAGAAAAGAAGCAAAACTCAGCCTGGAGTGGGCCAGAAGGTGTAAGCGTGTAAGTGTGTTAAGGGGAAGGAGAGGGGAATGGTATGAAAAGTGCTGGAAAGAGGAGCATTTGGGTGCCTGAAATATTTCACAGAACACAGTCACTTTCTGCCTATTCACTTGGATCTCCTGAGGGTACCAAGGAGCTCAGGCCTGCTGTGTTTCCTAAAACTATGTGGTATGATGTACTTTCTGACGAGTTGGTTCACTAGCCCTTCTTCCAGAACCGCCTTGCAGGGCAGTTCTTCACCTTCTGCTTTTTCTTCACTTACTTTATTCTTTTTAAATTATTTCTGGATTCAGGTACGTTATAATTTATCCTGCACTTCTCTGCCACCACCGACATAGCCCCAACCCCATGCTTCATGAAGGCTTCTTCTTTCCAAACAACTGGATCCAGGGAAATGCCTCACTCCTGCAGCCAGCATTCCTGCTTTGCCCTCTCCTTCTATAAGGTCGTCTGGCCCTGGCTGGTAGCTATAGCCACAGACTTATGAGAAGGCCTCTTGGCTTGAATCTTACATAAGTTGTCCTTTCTAAGATCTTGAGTTGACATAATTAATTTGACCAGGTGGAGTTGTGAAAAGAGCACTGAACTTCAGGGAGCTGAGTCCTAGTCTAAACTATGTCCTTAACTGCCTGTGTATGTTCTCCAAGCTACCTCACTGACCCCTGTGACCCTCAACTATACCACCTGTTTCTGCTCTTTCTGTGCCCAGTACCCTCGTTAGGGGCAGCAGCAGGAGAGGGGCCCTTCCTACCCCTCTCCCAGCCTCTCCACCAGGGTCTCCAGTGGACAAGTTAGAGAGTCACCTGTCCATACTTTGTGCAATACTTACTGGCTACTTGATTTCTAAATCCCCTGCTACCTAAACCACGATTCCACCGTCAGTCAGGCAGGTTTCACTAACCGACTGATTTTTACAGTGGATGATTTAGAAACTCCCCTGGGCCATCAGTTTCCCCACGGTGCCTACGTACCACCTGAAAACAGAAATGCACACAGATTGTGATAACCATTCCCATTCTAGCTATGCAGTGACACATAAAGAATAGGCATGATAGATGTAGAACCCAATGGTCAGAGAAATTAAGGCACATCTCAAAATTAATAAACATCAAAACTAAGACTCAGACCTTGGTCTTTTGACTCCAACACTGAAGCTGTTTCTACTCTCTTCCACTGTATTCCATTGTTATCACTTGTCTGATGAGATTCAAGGCTTGAAGACATGTCAGTGTTCCAATCAGCTTTCACTCTGACCCTTATATACATACAGACAACTATATCCTCTGCCTGAAGTCTTGTATTTTAAATCCTGAACCAAATTACTGATTGATTCATTGATCACTTCATTCACAAAATATTCATTTGGTTCTTACACTGTGTTAAGGATAAAACTTCAAGGATCTAACTGCACATTACCCTTTTGTTCTTTTTACCCATTGCTCCTTTAGGGCCATCTCACACTGCAGATAGTTACCTAAAATGCAAATCCACTTGTTTCATTCTCTTGCATAAAATTCCTCAAGGTTGCCACTGCCCTTAGGATGAAGTCCAAACTCTTTAATTTGAAGTACAAGAGATGCAAATTCTGGCCACTGCTTCCATCCCCAGCCTCTTTTCTAGCCCTCCTTCCCCTTGTGTTCCAACAAACTTAGCCACTTTCAGATCCCCATGGTCCTTCACATTTGCAATTCTAGGGTAAGTATTGTCTACTCTACCTGAACAGTTTCACTGAACCAATTTCTACCTTGGCTTTGGGGGTCAGCTTGAGATCCCCTCTTCCAGGAAGTTTTCTTGACTCCAGTGTTTGGGTTGGGTCCTTTCTACATCATCCTCAGAACACCTGTACTTTTCCCTGTCATAGCACTTATCACACTATATTGTCATTGTCTGTTTACTTCTCTGTGTCTCCCACTTACCAGTGACCCAGGAACCATATCAGTCTTGTTAACTGTTGTTTACCTATCACGATGCCAGGCACACAGTGTGCATTCAATAAATATTTATTCAGTTGACTCAACTCACACTGAATGGAATTAACTCTTGGTGTACCTTGTGTGTTCTGGCATCTCCCAGACTCCATGGCATTCTCCCTCACCTCCCAACATACAGACACACACTACACATGCACACCCTGCATTTCTGTTAGGCCTTTTCTTCCATTCTTCCCCTAGTTAAAGGCCAAATCCTAGGCTTTCATCTTCCTCTGACCTCCTTTAGTTCTCCTTGATGCCACCTCCTTGGCCTCAGGACAGCATTATAGTAACTTTATGTTTGTATGGAAACTCTCTGAAAACAGAGACTATCTTGGTTACTTCCTTGCGTGGCTCATTTGTCTAGCGGGGGGAATTGCACAAAGTAGGTGTCGTATCAACATCTAGTGGTTAATTAACTGATTTGCTGTGAAGCTGTGTCAACTCCATGGAGCCTATCTGATTCTGGCTCCAAGAAAGAATTAGTTGATAAACAGAGATTGCCAAAGGGAAAGGTCTTTATACTGATTTTTATAACAATCTGAACTCCTAGTGGGGGGAAAATGCAGGTATGGCTTATCTTAGTGTGTCATTCATTCATTCATTGTTAGGATTCTGCTATATGCTGGGAACGGTTCTAGGCCTTGGAAAGAGAGCAGAAAACCAGACAGTTTCTGGTTTAGGCTGATGGGAAAGAATTTGCCTAGCAGAGTACCTTGCATATTGCACACCTCAATAAATATCTCCAGAGTAAAGGAATGAATGACCCTCATGGTCACAGCAACAAATCTGAAAAGAAGAAACAAATTATATTTTAAGTCATATTTATATAAAACATCAAAACTAACATTTTGTCTTCCATTAAAAAAGCCTCAACAATAGAATGTTAGTGTGTGTTATTCGGCTGAGGTTCTATGGTCTTGGGTCTTAAGAGACCAGGCCTTAAAAGTCTAGGCCTCTGTAGCACACAGGCAGCCTGGTTTCTTGCTCCTTCTGAAAGAACTCCAGCAGCTGAGTTCACAGCAGTGGGCCTGGCTTGGTTTAAGGAAGCAAAAGAGAGAGAGAGAAGTGGTCCTGACACACACCATGCCCACAGACATGTCAGATTAAAATGAGTGTCTCACCCTGTACCTGGAAAAAGGGGGACTCAGGCACCAGGTGTGATGGGTTGTTCATTCAGCACTCTTAAGCCAGCAAGTTGGGGTGTTTAATCAGCTAGTTCTTATAATATCATACTGATTTTACAGTCATCTGTTGTGAAAAGCAAGGAACCATCTGCTTGGAGGAAACAGGCGGTTCCAGGTACTTCCTTGTTGCTTAGTCAGAGGACAAGTGTGATGAGGTCTGTTCGTGGCCAAGAGGAGAAGAGGGCCCCAGCCAGGACTCACATGGCAGGAACACCAGCTTGTAGGCTAACGTTGCTTCTCGTTTTTAAGTCAAAATTCTATTCCAAACACAAGTTGTTTTTTTCTCAAATCTACAATCTAAAAACCTTACTTAAAATTATTTTATTTTTATAGTTAAGTGGATTTTGAGCATTTCTAAAGTTAGACTGCTGTATTTGTTTTCTTCCTGCATGTAGGTTTTTATTGGAAACACAAGGTAGTCATAGGAACAATGGTGGCTAGATGCTTTCTGGCCTTCCTTCGGGTGAACAGACTCTGTCAAAGAGCTATAGAGATGGGGATCTGGTCTGGGTTCCCTCCTCAGAGCTTCCTCATCAGAGGCACAGTGAAGGCACTCTGTGATTTGGCATGTCTCGTTAAGTGTTATGTTCTCTGTTAGAATTCTGTCATTCTAGACAGTGTGGCGATTCCTCAAGGATCTAGAACTAGAAATACCGTTTGACCCAGCCATCCCATTACTGGGTATATACCCAAAGGATTATAAATCATGCTGCTATAAAGACACATGCACACATATGTTTATTGCGGCACTATTTACAATAGCAAAGACTTGGAACCAACCCAAATGTCCATCAATGACGGACTGGATTAAGAAAATGTGGCACATATACACCATGGAATACTATGCAGCCATAAAAAAGGATGAGTTCATGTCCTTTGTAGGGACGTGGATGCAGCTGGAAACCATCATTCTGAGCAAACTATCACAAGGACAGAAAACCAAACACCACATGTTCTCGCTCATAGGTGAGAATTGAACAAGGAGAACACCTGGACACAGGAAGGGGAACATCACACATCGGGGCCTGTCATGGGGTGGGGGGAGAGGGGAGGGATAGCATTAGGAGATACACCTAAATGAATGATGACTTAATGGGTGCAGCACAGCCAACATGGCACAGTATATATATGTAACAAACCTGCACATTGTGCACATGTACCCTAGAACTTAAAGTATAATAATAAAAAAAAAGAATTCTATCATTCTGGAAGCCTGCAGACAGGTATGTTTGATGACATTTCAGTGGGGCCTTCAGGAGACATGCAGAACTTATGATCAGGGCATCCATAAACATGTGCTGTGAAAAGAGTGCCTCCTGAGATTGTGTTCAGTGGCCTTAGGTTGCGAGTGGGCTCAGTGGTTACAGTTTGTGAGTACAGGAACCATGTTTTCCTACACCGTGGTATTCCCCACAGCACTTACTACAGGGTTAAGTGCTTAATAGCTGGTGAAGTCATCAGGCAAGGTGGAAGACACGACATGCAAGAAGTGTGTCACAGCCACTCCACTGGCCACTCCCCTGCCCATCTGGTCACACAACTTCCTTAAATAACTGCTTCTCAGGCAGGCCTTGCTCAGGGCCAAAGTCAAGGGAGCCTCAGAGACAAGAGTTTGAACTCTTCCTCTCATGAAAGGACTTCAACTCAGGGATTTCACAAAGTCAGTATCTGCTTCACAATTGGTTTCAAGTTCTGATCCCCCATCTTACTAAACGTGTAATCTGGGATAAGCCACTGGCCCTCTCTGAACCTGTTTCTTCATCTGTGAAATGGGAATGCAAACACAAGTTTCACCAGCTGTCTTAAACCCAAATGAGATAATGCATAACTACAAAATGATATACAGATGAGGTTCTGTACTATTCTTATTCCTTGGTGGCATTAAAGGTTTTGTTTTTCATAATTAGTACTTTTTCTTTGAATGTGTGGGTGGTAGATGCAGTTGGAACCCTTTTGCAACTCTTCATGGTTGGAAAGTTATCTAAAGTTGCTAATCAGACCCTCCGCTAATGTAAATTATATATAATGAGACACTGCTAAACACCCATTAATTTTAACTTTCTCATTAAAAAGGATGACATAGAAACCCTTCTTTGTAGTCAGTATAGATGTATTTTCTCAAAGCGAATCATTAAACTTAAGGGTTTTGTCATGTGAGGCCTCTGAAAATTGTACAATATTAGAAATATCAATGTCTGTGTTTAATAAACTTACTGGTAGCTTTACTGTGTTGAATGTCTCTAGCTAATGTTGTTTGTTTAAAACTTTGCTTTTGGAAATTTAGCCCTTCAACTTTTCTTTAACAAAATCTTGGAATGAACTTCTGATTTTTTTTAAAAAACCTGCTTATATGTAATATTGTAAATGAGCCCACCTCTTGAAAGTAATTTACTTTTAAAAAAATAATACTTAAGTAATTTACTTAAATAGATTTAATTTTAAAACCTTTAAATATCAACACATTTTATTTAAAATTTGATATATATGGCCTTTCCTGTTTAAAATACTGATGTAACAAAACTGAGATAGCCTGTTTACTTATTTATTACAATAAATACATAAAATTTATTTACAATAAATACATAAAATTTACTTACAATAAATACGTAACATTTATTTATTCGACAAGTTTATTAATGAGGATGGAGTTTTGTTTTGTTTTGCTTTGTTTTCTAAAAAAGGACAAAACACCCCTTTCCTTAGGCGTCCCGTGTCCCGCGATTCCTCCTCCCTGGTTGCCACGTCCTTGGCTGGCGTCAGAAAAATGGCTACAAACTTCCTAGTACAGGAGAAGATCTGGTTTGATAAGTTCAAACATGACGTTGCAGAAAGGAGATTCTACGAGCAGATGAACGGGCCTGTGGCCGGTGCTTCCCGCCAGGAGAACGGAGCCGGCGTGATCCTCGTGATACTGTCAGAGCCAGAGAGAACATCCGGAAATCCCTGGCCGGAAGCTCAGGCCCTGGGGCATCTGGCGGCCCCAGTGGAGACCACAGTGAGCTCATCGTCCGGATCGCCAGTCTGGAAGTGGAGAACCAGAGAGGCCGGGCTGAATGTGCTGGAGAAGATCTTGCCCGGCCACCAGGCCACAGCCCCGCAGACCCAGCACGTGTCTCCCCTGCGCCAAGCGGAGTCCCCGGCCAAGAAGCCAGCCACAACAGCAGAGGATGACGAGGACGATGACACTGACCTGTTTGGCAGCAACAGTGAGGCAGCACAGCTGCGGGAGGAGCGGCTGCAGCAGTACGCAGAGAAGAAGGTCAAGAAGCCCGCGCTGGTGGCCAGGTCCTCCATCCTGCTGAATGTCAAGCCTTGGGAGGATGAGATGGACGTGGCCCACCTGGAGGCCTGTGTGCGCTTCATCCAACTGGACGGGCTGGTGTGGGAGGCCTCCCAGCTGGTGCCCGTGGGCTACGGTTTCTGGAAGCTGCAGATTCAGTGTGTGGTGGAGGACAAGGTGGAGACAGACTTGGGGGAGGAGGAGATCACCAAGTTTGAAGAGCCTGTGCAGAGTGTCAACATGCAGCTTTCAACAAGATCTGAAGCCTGAGTGCATGTGTGTATGCACGTGTGCGTGAGGCCCTGCCACAATTAAACACTGAGACGGGCAAAAAAAAAAAAAAAAAAAAAAGGGGATGAAAACAAACTTAGTGAGGCTATTAATGGTAACCTGGTTACTTTTAAGGAAAACAAAAATGCCAATACTGTATTATTTACGTGCATGATTTATTAACAAGGGGAAACTGTTTTTACCTTTATGTAGGAACTGATAGTGAGCCCAGTATGAGCAGAAAATGTTAGATTTATAGCTCAACTTCAGGTTTTTCTCCCTGTCATGAAAAAAAAAACAAACAAAAAAACAGAGTTCTGAATTCAAGACTTGACTTATAAGTATATTAAGAAGTGACTTGAAGAGCTGTAACCTAAAAGCAGTTCCTTTTCCATTGTTGCTCTATAGTTAATGTGTAGTTACAGATTTGAGAGCTTCCACACACTTTTCTCTCACATTCCTAAATAATGTTCTAATTATATATGCATATCTGGACTATGAAAATACTTTTACTCAATATACTTCAGTAATACTTTTTAAGCACTTGCAGTTGTCTGCCTAAGTAATGCTTTTAAAAAAAGTGTTTGGGAGGATAACGGCCCTCCAATTATCCAGTTACAAAAGAAATGGCCATACCCAACGTTTTTTGTTTCAAATAATTTGGGGGAAAGCAGCTGCCTAAAGAATCTTTGCTTCAGTATTTAATTGTTATACGTCCATCTTTTTTTATAATCTGGAATAGTATGGATTTGGGAATAGAGGTTTACAAAATGGGATGAAATGGATAGTTTTTGGTGACATGAACGTAAAAACTCTTATTACAAGATGGTCAGAGCTGGACGCAGTGGCTTATACCTGTAATCTCACCACTTTGGGAGGCCAAGGAGGGCAGATCACCTGAGCGGGAGTTTGAGACCAGCCTGACCAACATGAAGAAACCCCGTCTCTACTAAAAATACAAACTTAGCAGTTCATGGTAGCACATGCCTGTAATCCCAGCTACTCGGGAGACAGGCAGGAGAATCCCTTGAACCCGGGAGGCAGAGGTTGCAGTGAGCTGAGATCACGCCATTGCACTCTAGCCGGGGCAACAAGAGCGAAACTCCATCTCAAAAAACAAAACAAAACAAACAAAGAAAACTGGGCATGGTGATGCAGACCTGTAATCCCAGCTACTTGAGAGGCTGAGGCAGGAGAATCGCTTGAACTCAGGAGACAGAGGTTTCAGTGAACTGAGATGGCCCTACTGTACTCCAGCCTGGGCGATAGAGCAAGACTCCATCTCAAAAACAAAAAACAAAAAAGATGGTCAGAGTATTTTTCAGTCATGATTTTAATGTTTAGAATTTCCTTCCTAAGTGGTGTTAATCCTTTTGAGTTAAACAACTGATTGTCAGTGTACCCTTGAACATCCTGGGAGTTCAAAGCACATAGAAGGAGGAACAACAAAGAAAATGTGTATTTTTGTCACTGGATTAATCGGTGGTGTTCTCTCAGGTATCAAATAACTTCTCTCCCACCTTGACACTTAAGACAGACTAAAGTCATCTTAATGAATAGTTAATACTGAATAAAGTTTTAGAGTAACTGATTTTTATAAGCAAGAAAGATACCATTTCAAGAAACACTCTTTAGATTTTAAGTATCAAAATAGATGCTGAAGGGTAAATGAAAGGTATACCTTAGAAAGACTACATCTATTCAACAAAAATCTAAACTGTGTTGTTATATGTATATTGGGTGCAAAACACAGTGCAAGGACTCAACAATTGTTAAGACACTGATACACAGTAATCTGATTTCCTATCTAATTTTTTACTGGGAGAGCAGAATGCTTTAATTTGGGTTTTCCTGCTTCATTGACATCAGTATTTAAGCTTCCCTGTTGCACCAGCTAATGGCAATACTGACACTACGCCATCTGGTAGAGAATCCCTAACTGGCAATGATGTGTTTTCCTACAGGAAAGTCCGAGGGGCCTTAGGTGTCCTCCACATCAGGGTTTCTTAGTTGGGGGTTTGTATGCTTTTTGTAATTTATGTCTGTTCTCCACTCTCTAAAAAACAGCTAAGTGAGAAAGGGTCATAAGTCAAATATCCCTCCTCAAGTCCCAACTCAGGAACAGTTTCTGGTTTGTTGAGAGTATCTTGGAGCCCCTGCATAGCAAAAGGAATATTAACTTACCAATTTAGGGCTTTTGTTTTCAAATGATTGTGCAAATCTGAATTTCTAGAGGAGATTTTCTAAAATCCGCAGGCACTGGCCAAGAGATGTGATTTACCAGGTCTACACTGGGCCAGGCATCTAACTGCAGTGTGAACATTTTCCCAGGTTCATCTGATGTTTGTCCCATCCCCTGGTCAAGAACTACTGACTTAAAGAAAGTGGAAAAGATCTTCAAAGATCAAAGTTATTTGTAAACTATTCTAAGTTTCACGTGTAAGAAGCAAGAGGCAGCTATGTCTGGCAGGCCTCTGTTGCTGCCCCATGCAGTCCAGTCCCCTTCCACGCACCCACCCAACCACTACCACCCTCAAAGCTTAGTGTATTCTCTGGCAAAAGAGGAACCTGTAATTTGAGTTTCATCATATGCAAAGTGCCTCTGTATCCCCACTCATAACTGTAAAACCCAGAACTGCACAGTGCAGAGTTCCAAACACACCCATCTTACGGTCTTTGTTCTAAATCCTGTTCACACCATAGGGTAAAACATTAGGACTCGCTCTGTGCCTCTCAACCATCTTTTTTTTTCCTTTTATTTTCAGTTGACATATAATAATTGTACATATTTTTGGGTTACAGAGTAATATTTCTATACATATATACAATGAGTACTCACCAAATCAGGGTAATTAGCATATCCATCACCTCAAACATTTATCATTTCTCTGTGTTGTTGCAAACATGTAGAATTCTCTCTTCTAGCTTTTTTTTTTTTTTGAAATGGAGTTTCATTCTTGTCGCTCAGGCTGGAGTGCAATGGTGTGATCTCGTCTCACTGCAACCTCCACCTCCCGAGTTCAAGCCATTCTCCTGCCGCTGCCTCTCAAGTAGCTGGTATTACAGGCACATGTCACCACGCCCAGGTAATTTTTGTATTTTTAGTAGAGGTAGGGGTTCACCATGTTGGTCAGGCTGGTCTCGACCTTCTGACCTCAGGTGATCCACCCACCTCGGCCTCCCAAAGTGCTGTGATTACAAGCGTGAGCCACTGCACCTGGCCTTGGCTTTATGGCAATATACAATAAATTATAGTTAACCACATTCACCCTACAATGCTACAGAAAACCAGAACTCATTTCTCCTATCTAGCTGTAATTTTATATCTGTTAACCAACCTGTCCCCATCCTTCCCTCCCCCTTGCCCTTCCCAACCTCTAATACCCCCAATCCTTTCTACTTTCATTAGTTCAGATTTTTGGGGGGCTCCCACATGTAAGTGAGAACATGCTACAATGAATTTTTTAAAATGGTAACAGTGCCTGTTAGAGGGAGCTGATTAGAGTAAGTTGAATAAATAAGAAACATTTTAAGGTTTTTAAAAATAAAAGCTCTCAACAATACAAGTGATATTATAAAATAGAGAAATGTTTAATGAAAAAGAGTGAATATCATCTGTGATACTGAGTGCTACACAGAAACTTCATTACTCAGAATTAGGGTAAACTATAGCTACATATTTTCTTTTGTTACCGAATCACATCCATATGAAACGAATAGCAATCTGGAAACTTCGCAAAAGAGATATTCTCGAAACGTGATTATTTGTAATAAGGATGCCACAAATCACTACATAATTATTTAAATAAAAGGCAAGGCAGTTTTGGAAAACTATAAACACTGCAAAGTTATGGCCTTGTATTTTTTCTTATTTTCTGCTAAATTAGAAAGAACTTCGCTGTTTCAAATATACTCAAGCTGTTCAGTTCTTCAACAAAAAGTAGGTGACTGAAAACTATATGCTTAACTATGCTTAAGTTATTATTTATAGTAGTGATAGAAGCCATTTTATTGGCAATAAATCACTTCCTGATTTCCACACCAAGCATTCCCACATGCACAAACATAGGTGTGTGGGAGTAAAGGAAATGGGCAAGAATGATTTCCTTCAAGAGGCCACTGAGAATGAAAACTCAAAATCTGCACCCCTAGGGGTGGTGGAAGGAGAGGAAAAAAACTCCCTGCCAGAAATTTGGCTAACATGCTGAGCAGAGAGAACTTAAGAAAAAGAAGAAGAAGAAGGAGAGGGAGAGGGAGGAGAAGAGAGAGAGAGAAAGAGAAGGAAGGAAGGAAGGAAAGAAAAGGGAAGGGAAGGAAGGAAAAAGAGAAAGAAAAAGAAAAAGAAAAAAGAGGAAGGAAGAAGGAGGAAGAGGAGGAAGAAGGGGAAGAAGGAAGAGGAGGAGGGAGGAGGAGAAAAAAACAGCAGAAATAAAATAATGTGGCATCTATATCCACAGACATGTCTTCCGGCAGGGAAAGTGTGAAGTGGTTTTTATTTTGAAAAGTTGATTGATACACACAGGGCTAGATAACTGATAAACTGCAGATAAGAAACTGGGTTTGGTGCTTGTCTACGGGAAATGAGGATGTTCCTTAAATGTCACCTAGATGGTTAAAAGGAAGGGAAGCATGAGTGGAGTCACTGCTGATTTGATGAGTAAGGGTTCCTTCTTTAAAAGGTTCTTTGGGATGGGCACGGTGGCTCATGCATGTAATCCCAGCACTTTGGGAGGCCAAGTTGGGCTAATCACCTGAGGTCAGGAATTCGAGATCAGCCTGGCAAACATGGCAAAACCTTATCTCTGCTAAAAATACAAAAATTAGCTGGGCGTGGAGGCAGGCACCTGTAATCCCAGCTACTTGAGAGGCAGAGGCAGGAGAATCGCTTGAACCCAGGAGGCGGAGGTTGCAGTGAGCCAAGACTGTGCCACTGCACTCCAGTCTGGGCGACAGAGCAAGAGACTTCATTTCAAAAAATAAATAAATAAATAGAGTAAAATCAAATAAAAGGTTCTTTGAAAGTTCCCAGACATTGAAAATAATGGTGCGTTAACAGAAGATTGAATGAAATGAGATAGTAAGAATCAAAAGTTTCTGTTTCATTCTCCCCCCAAAACAACAACAAACTCTATCTCTACCCAACTCTTGCCTTTGGAGGTTTTACAGGAATGTTGGCTGGGGTAGAAGAGGAGAATGAGACAGAGAGAGATTGAGGCTTGTAAGAGTCTCTGGCTACTCTTTCTGTTGCACTTCTCTTTGAAAGGCCTCCCTAGGGCAGTCTGCCTCTTATTGCTCTAAAATTAAGATAGGATCTAGCTCTGTTGTAATTGGGCAGCAGAGGTAGACATTATGCCAATATATCCCATTTTGATGTTCAGACAGAAGTCCAGCATTGTGAGTTACTTTCATTATGTGTGAAAATACGGTGTGGAGAAGTAGATAAAATTTTGCTCAAAAATTCACTGCATTCTTTCAGGAGCTGTAGAAGAGCAGCAATTTATGATTTTGTTTCTTTTAAATGTGGAAGTTTGGGATTCACAAATGCTATAAAATAGATCAATATATAACAGGTGTACACAAAGTGCACATTAACCAGCTGACTAGAATTTTGCTCCATTCCCGAACCAGAATGTTTATGAAGCCCTAATCTCCTGCACTCTACAATTCTAATCTCAGTGTGCCACATTGCTGCATGTTACTCGTTGTTGAATGGAGTGGCACATAACATCTATTTAAATGTTGCATAATAGAACTATGGTATAGTTTAGGACTTTATATAAAAGTTATAAAATTGGAAATGCCATGAATTTCATCCCAGTGGCAACATTTCCCTAGTCAGCTTTTAAGGAATATGATTAGATGAGATGTATACTCCACTTTTAAAATATTTCAATTATCAGACAAATAGAATTACATGTTTTTTTTTTTTTTTTTTTTTTTTTTTAAGTCACATAGATTCTTCAAGCTTGCATCTTGCCAAACCTGGACATCAATGAGTTATTTCAGTTTGTTGTCATTGTTGTTTTAATCCATGACAGGGCATCTTGGAAAACCTATGGCATTTCCTCAAAAGTTTCCTTCTTATTTTCCCTCCTAATTATTAATCTTATGTAAGATATGCCTTTGATTCTTGGGGATTTACTATTTTTTGTTTATAGATTAAGCTTCAAAAAGTGCATGGTGGTTATGCTGTTGAAGAACTTAGACAAGAGAATAACTCACTTGGCAGTGAGCACAGTGGAGAACCAAAGAATCAATGAATTGTGGATCTGAAAGAAATCATAGAGAACATCAAGTTCAGTGCACTCATTTTACAGATGAAAAACTGTAGACCTACAAAGACAATTGACATGGAGGGCCTTCTGATTCCCATAATGTTCTATAGCATCATCCTTCATGAGATCATCACAGAAACCTAGTTTAAGAACCTCTGGGTCATTTTTATATGCATGAAAAGTGAGAAGAAAATGATACCCACACCTTCCTGTGGGTCCCAGAGGCCAGCAATCCATGCATCAGCCTGTGTTTATTAAATACCCACATGTCCTCTGCTGTGCACCAGATGCTGGTGGGCAGGGCTGGTGTGTAAGTAGAGATTGGAAGTATTAAAAAGTACATGTCAGTCACACTTGGTGAGACACTTACTGACAGGTGAACCTAGCCTAGTGCACAGCATCAAGACCTCAACTGGTTTTATTTATTTTTTTATTTTTTTATTTTTTTTGAGATGGAGTCTTGCTCTGTCGCCTGGGCTGGAGTGCGGTGGCCGGATCTCAGCTCACTGCAAGCTCCGCCTCCCGGGTTTACGCCATTCTCCTGCCTCAGCCTCCCAAGTAGCTGGGACTACAGGCGCCAGCCACCTCGCCCGGCTAGCTTTTTTGTATTTTCAGTAGAGACGGGGTTTCACCGTGTTAGCCAGGATGGTCTCAAACTCCTGACCTTGTGATCCGCCCGTCTCGGCCTCCCAAAGTGCTGGGATTACAGGCTTGAGCCACCGCGCCCGGCCAACTGGTTTTATTTTGCAGTCTGTCCTTAAAAGAGAAAAAGTCTTTCTTTGATGAAAATAGCCATTAAGTGAAAAAGAGGAGATTTTAGTTCAAGGTATTATAGCTTTAGCTCAAGGAAACACACAGGAAGTGTGATTCTTCTCAGAGATATGATCCAGGAGAAAACCAAGGTCCTAAACATTCCTTTTTGAAGAATATGTCTCAGGATATATTCCTTTTGAAAGGTAAGGGTCTACTCAATAGTCACCATCCTGACAGACTGAGATTTGTTACCACTCCCATTTCACAGTGAGGAAACTGAGGCATATGGAAAACAGTCTGTTAAATGTTAAAAGAACCAGTTTGAAACTGGGTGAAAAATTGCAACTTCTTACCTTTAAGTTCTCCTTTACCAAATATTCTCTGAAGTTTGTTCCATTCTCATGTTAAAAAAAAAAAAATTGTAACCAAAAGCAGCATTACAGCTATGTGTCTTAGTAGTTGAACAAAAAAGTGTATCATTTTTCCCACACAGATAATAACCAAATCCCTATTTAGAAATCAGTTAAGAAACCTCTAATTAAAGGGGCAGTGAATGGAAATAGTAGATCTGGCCTAAATATGCTGGTGGAGCAGCTGTGGGCCTGGAAGTGGGTCCCCTTTTATAGGTTGTCAGGGCTCAATTTAGTCCCTGAAAAAGATGTCACCCTATTATTTTATGTGGTCCTCAGCTTAAAAAGGTGTCTAACTGTAAGTACTACACCTCTAAAGTGAGATGTTAGAAATAATCATTGCCTTGGAAAAAAGATTCTAATAAAGCAGATTTTAAAAACAAATACAAAGCCCAATTTCTCCTAAGCACAAGAGTTTGAATATGTAGAAGGTCATTTTGTTTTGTGTTTTGTTTGTTCTGTTGAGTAGTAGAAGGAAAAGATCATATGACTTCATATAACCCAAATGTCATCTGGGAGCACTTTGCTCTTAAAATTTAAGTAGATTGGTCAAGCTTCCTTTCCATACCTGTGGATAGTCTCAGGCTCAATCCAAAGATGTTTATAACTTTTCAGGGACATGGGTCCTTGTGCTTAAGTTTCTGCTCCTGTGAATGTTTTGTTTATTTGTTTTTCCTTTTTAGGTCATTTATGATTTTTTTCCCTCATATTGTCTCTATTCTGTATTGTGTGTGGGTTCAGAAATGAAGTTCACCTTCTTGCCTTGACTTCTGCAAATAAAAACTCAACCCAACCATAAAAGCCTCTGTATGTGTAGTGGATTCTGCTGGATGTCAGGAGAGACAAAAAGAATTCAAAATGTAGATATTCATTCAGCACAAACAACTTTGATTTAACAGCAGAGGGCCTTATTCTTGCAAAGCCCTCTCAGCCACCCTCTCCTTCAAGATTTCTTAAATCATGTTCTACCCGTATTCAACCTCTGGCCATCAAGATGGCTCTTTTTTCCTTCTCTTCCATCTTTCCTTTCAAATTTCCTTCTACCATAATGTCCCCAGAATTTTACTTTCTTCTTCCTCGATCATATAGAGCAGTTCTGCTCTTTCCAGCCCTACTCCCAAGCCCTTCTTCAGACCTATCATTGCACATCTGAAACCAGTCAAGGTACCCATCATAAACCAAAGGACCACCTGAGACTACTCCCTTTCAGCCCATGGTTATCATAAGGGTCCATGAGAACCTTCTGCAAATCTTGTTAAAATTTCAGATGCTGGTTTTTCAGGTTTGGGGTTGGCTGAGGGATCGGTACTTTTAATAGTCATGATTTGATTCTGTTAGAAGGATCTTCAGCTTATTCTTTGAGAAACTGTAGTCTAACAAGACTCATCCTCTACAGAAGTCAGTTGGAGTCCAGACAGCATTTTTCTCTCTTTTGCATATACTGTAAACCTTAGTCCAAACAGAGCCCTGGAAAATCTGCATGGTGATTGGAGTTAAACATCCCTCCATCATCCTGTTGCTCAGACTCTCTTACTTACCAAAGACCATGCTCTTTTTTAGAAGTTCTGTCAATTAAAACTTTGGTGCACTCATTAGGAAAGGATAAGACTCATATTTCTCCAGTCTTAAGAGTATTTCTCTTGCTATGAAAATAGTTGTATTCACCTGAACAGGCACAGTGACCGGTTTAGCTAAGGCACATAGAAGATAAAGCTTGTTTGGGGACAACCCAGGGAACTTAAATGATCAGTGAGTAGAACTGTCTTGTTAGCAGAGTTCCACGTTATTTTATATTTTTATTACTCAATAATTTGTGATAAGTTCATATGTTAATTTGAGTAACAGCATTACTCAATGAGGGTAGCTTTTTTGCAACTCATTTTACAATATAACTTTGTTCTTTTTGAAAAATAATTTAATTACAAAAAATCAGAAACTGATTGGAGGGTCATTATCAAGTGTATAAATTATCCATAGTATGAATTGATACATTTCCTTATATAAATGCATTTTAAATTATTCATTTTATAAAAATGGGATATATGCTTTTCAGGAAGATATCAACTCTTGTGTGAATAAATAAATATCTATATTATTCCTAATAAGTTTACTGTCTTTTGGCATGCATCTGTCATTTTTCTATCTTAATTATTAGCTCTTTGAATAGAAGAGCTAAGTTTTCTATTTTTTTTTTCCTTTCCCTGACACGTGTATCCAGTGATTTCTGCCCACCGTGGGTGCTCAGGAAATGCTGATCCCTTCATCCCCATAACTATGTTATATTCTCCTCCTTCCATTAATAGTGTGTGAATCTAGCCCATAATTTACCCACCTAGTGTGCCCTGGATTCTTCCTTCTAAAGTGGAATAAAAATAATAGCTGATCCCAGGAATGTCTACCATCCTAAAGACTCCTGGAGTCTAGAACTGCATTCCTGAAGTAGTTCTCTCATCCGCTGGTAGATTTTCTGTAACAATCTGCTTTTTTTTTTTTTTTTTGATAGTGTCTCTCTCATGTTTAAACTTTTTTTTGGAATCAAGCCCACATTCTTCAGCACGGCATTGAAGACTCAGCAGCCCTCCCAGTCTGACCCCATGCACAGATGGAAGGCTTTCTTTCCTGGCCCTTATCCTTCTCTGCACACTACTCCAGTCCCACCACACCATGGACTGCTCTCTGACCCTGATGGCATTCCTATGGCGTATGTTCTCACACAGCCTTCCTCATTTGCCCACCTTGCTTGTCTGTGAGTCATATTCTATTCCAAGGGTAAGCTCAAATGTCATCATATCTCTCAAACTGTCCCTCACACTCACACCCCCACATGATTTAGTTGTATTCTGCCTTTTGTTCCACAGATCTTTGCACATCATGGTATTATGGCGTTTAAGTCTGTACATATGTATTGGTATTGCCACCCCCAACCGAGGTTCCAACGCTTCTGAAGGTAGAAAACTATATCACACAAATGAATAATGAATGAATGAATGAATGAATGAATGAGTGAATGAATGAGTAAATATTTAGCCTATTTGAACTGCTTGATCTGTCTTAGCCGTTGGAAACATGCTCACAGCTATATCATTTTCTAAGAAATAATAGTCTTCCTTCGTATTAATTTTATGTTATTTTTCTCTCTTCTCTCCAAGCCCTTATCACTTGGATTCTTGCTATGTCACTTTTGCTTTAAGATATCCCTGTTGTCTTATTAACTACTTCAAGTCCTACACAGATTTATGTAAGTGAGAAATATACAATATCCTCTGTACATCCCCTGAGCTAAATAAAATCATTTTCCATCAAGGCAGCATCACTGTTTTCACTACTCTTTTCCTTACTGTATTTTGGATAAAGATAATGTAGGCTTTTCATGCGCCAATCAAGTTGCATAATGTTTCTGAGTCAGTATTCTTTACCAGTTTATCTTACTTCTGCATATAGGGTTGGCTATGATTATTTGACAGTTTCTCTTGTCTAACACAGATTTACAAAATCAAAGCTTTCTAATTCTCTTCAGTTTTGCTGGTGTCATTATGTATGCCATAGTTGCAGAATTGTGTTTGTGCAACAATATAGAAGAATAAAATACAGAGGATGAAAAGAGACTCAACAAGGAGAGGTAATCTTAAACTTGTCAGAAAATAAAAGTGAATTTCCTAAAATTATTAATATGGTGACAAGTATATACAAATTTTGCGTTAAATAATTGGGTGTAAATTCTTAACCCTAAGAAAGCTTATTGAAGCGATGGCTCTTTGATGTATGGAATGGATTGTTTACCAAATGAAGCAACATAACAGATATCTCTGGAATAACCAGCTTTACAGCTGACAGCAAACTCCTTAGGGCAAGGACTTTACATGTTTGGCACATTGTACTTATACTTACTGTACATCAGTGCTGTTTAAATATTTAATAACAGTTGCTCCCACACCTATTCCTGGCTGGTCCAGCCTTCCTGACTTGTCATGTTCATAATCAAATATGTATTTCTACAGTAATCATTTGGGGTGTGGTGCCACTTTTAATCCTAGGCGGGATGGTGCCATCTTCTGAAGGCTTGGGATGTGCTCTGGGTGACTAGAATAAAGATAATTAGCTGTGAATATCAAACATTGCTTTTATTTTCTTATTTAAAATATGTTCCTTTTAGAGATAGATTGCTTGCAGAGTGAGCTGTATTGTTTTCTAAAGGTGAAGCAGTGACTGTTTTTGAAGATACACTAGGACCTGGGCTTCATCATCCAGGCTCTGTGACTAATGGCGTGACCTGACCTCTGGTCAGTTTGGTTATCTGTAAAGAAATCCTCCTGGGCTAATTGCAAATGGTTCCCAGAGTTTAGTGTTATTACCTATTTCCAGTTGTAATATTTGTGCTTATTTACTTGGAAGAAATAAATTAGTTTACTTTTAATTTTTACTGGGGAATGTAAAAAAAAGTGCTCCTACTTAAATGTTTAATCTCTTTTGTGATTTATTTCTTCAAGGGGAATTTACCCAATATTCATTATATAGAAAAAGAGAGTCATGGCAACATATGGAAACTCCAAAGCACATACATATAAAATAACCTAGCTATTTAATTATGTAAATTTTAAAAGAAAAACAAAATTTAGTGATAGAAAAGAAAAAAATCTCAAAATCTCTTGAGAACAAGAGTCTACTAATTGTGTGAACCGTGTCCCTTGGGTTCTTTAACAGTTAATAAACAGGAATCTTTCTGTTTACCAGAGAACAAGAAATGAGATAAAGACATGAAGATGCATTGTGATTGTGGACACTACGATAGGGGAAAAGTTTCTTTTTTTAAATTTTTAATTGTTGTGGGTACATAGTAGATGTATATATTTATGGGGTATACGAGATGTTTTGATATGGGCATACAATGTGTAATAATCACATCTGGGTAAACAAGGTATCTGTCACCTGAAACATTTATTCTTTGTGTTATAAACAATCCAGTTATACTCTTTTAGTTATTTTTAAACATGCAATTAAATTACCATTGACTGTAGTCACACTGTCATGCTATCAAATACTAGATATTTTCATGTAAAGATACTGCTAACAAACTGGTGCTTCCAAAGATCTCTGATAAGGGGAGTGCCTTCATCTTCATTCACTCACACTTTCTCTCCTGACCTCTCTTGAGACTTTTGCCACAATTTCCTTATGTCTGGCCACATTTGGAGACACCATTTTTGCTCACACAAAACATATTTGTTGTTGTTACAGCAACACTAATCAGCCCACAGAAGGATTTAATCTGTTATTTGTTTCCATCAATAGCTTCTTCCAAACGCCCAGGTGTATCTGCCAAAAGTGAAGTAGTAAAGGCCCCATGAAATGCTATACAAACCCTTTTAGTTTTACTGACGTTGACTTCCTTTCTTATCGGGGAATTCCCAATTTCCAAAGTTTTGTTTATGCATGCTGCAGTTTCCAAGGGTGACTACAGTGAACTGGAAAAGTCCTTTGACCCAGGCCAACGTCAAGATAATTTCTATCTGAAGCCACTTTCACTTGTATGAGGTTAAACAGTCATTCAAAGAAGTGAACTCCAGTTAGGTTTTTCTGCAGGAGCACTGAATGCTCTGGTTACACTAAATCTTTGGAGTTAGGTAGCCTTCAACACCTAACAGCAACTACTGTGCTTCTCATTACAATTATTTATGCCTCTGTTACTTTCACATTTAAATTATTAGTATTATATATCAGTGTGTAGATACAATAGCTCTAATACCCAGAAACATATAAGCCATGTGCACAATTTCTCTTTTTCTTTTTTTTAGAGACAGGGTCTTGCTCTGTCACCTAGGCTAGGGTGCAGTGGCACAATTGTAGCTTACCGCAGCTACAAGCTCCTGGGCTCAAGTGATCCACCCACTTCAGCCTCCTGAGTAGCTGGGACTACAGCTGTGCACCACCACGCTGACTCTATTTTTTTTTTTTTTTTTTTTTTTTTTTTTTTTTATAGAGATGAGGTCTTGCTATGTTGCCTGGGCTGGTCTTGACTCCTGGCTTCAGATGATCGATCCTCCCACCTCGGCTCCACAAAGTGCTGGAATTATAGGCATAAACCACTATGCCCAGCCCATGGATGCTATTTTTAAGTGTGATGTTTTATTTATTTCTCTAAATATCTTTTAAAATGAATACTTCTTCCAAGGAGTCCCTGAATACTAATTTTGACCTTTCCATCATTGACTAAGATCATCTTTCCATATCTAATCTTCATTTTTACATTAGTAATACTTGTAATTTATATTGTTCTGATCTTTGCTCCACATTTTTCTCCTCATGACTGTAATTTATAGAATCATGCAATAAATCATTCATTCATTCTGAAAACACTTTCTGAGTACCTATTACCTGCCAAGCACTGGTCTAGATCTGGCTCATAAATATTGAAGTCTCCTACTACTGTTATAGAGCTATCTATTTTTTCCTTCAGTTCCATCAGTGTTTGCTTCATATTTTTAGGAGCTCTGTTGTTTGGTACATATATGTTTATAATTTTTTGGGGGGGGTGGATTGATCCTTTTATATTTTGGGATGTCCTTTTTGTCTCTTATAACACTTTTTGATTTAAAGTCTTTTTTGTTTAGTATTAATATAGCCACCACTGCTCTCTTTTTGCAGCTATTTGCATGGAGTAGCTATTCTCATTCTTTCACATTCAACCTGTGTGTCCCTCCTAGATCTAAGATGAGTCTCAGCATATAGTTGGATTCAGTTTTTTATAAATCCATTATGCTAATCTATGTCTCTTAATTAGGAGTTTAATTTATTTAAAATCAAAGCAATTGCTGATAGACTTGCTATTGCCATTTTGTTATTTGTGTTTTATAAGCCTTATAGCTATTTGTCCCTTATTTCCTTTTGCCTTTTTCTTTTGTGTTTACTTGATTTTTTTGTAGTGACATGTTTTGATTGCCTTCTCATTTTCTTATTGTATATTCTATTTTCCTAGTGGTCACCACGGAGATTACAGTTGTTATTTCATCAAATAAGCTCTCTGTCTTTTTCTCTATCTGTTCTCCTTCTGGAACTCTCATAATGCCTATATTAGTCCACTTGATGGTGTCCCATAAATTCCTTTGTTTCTATTTATTTTTCTTCACTCCTTTTTCTTTTCTTAGTCAGATAATAATTTCAAATAACTTATCATCAGGTTTGCTCATTCTTCTGCATGTTCAAACCTGCTGTTGAACCCCTCTAGCAAATTTTTTCTTTTCTTTTCTTTTCTTTTTTTTTTGAGATAGCGTCTTGCCCTGTCACCCAGGCTGGAGTGCAATGGCACGGTCTTGGCTCACTGCAACCTCTGCCTCCCAGGTTCAAGTGATTCTCCTGCCTCAGCTTCCCAAGGAGCTGGGGTTACACGAATGCACCACCACGCCTGGCTAATTTTTTTTTTTTTTTTTTTTATCTTTAGTAGAGACAGGGTTTCACCATGTTAGCCACGCTGGTCTCGAACTCCTGACCTTGTTATCCCCCTGCCTTAGTCTCCTAAAGTGCTGGGATTACGGGTGTGAGCCACTGCACCCGGCCTCTACCAAGTTTTTCATCTCAGTTATTGTTTTCAGCTCTACGATTTTGTTTTGTTCTTTTAAAAACTTTGTTGACAGTCTCATTTTGTTCATGCATCATTTTCTTGATTTTGTTTAGTTGCTCGTCTGTGTTCTTCTTTAGCTCATTGAGCATATTTAAGACAGTTGATTTGAAGTTTTTGTTAAATCCAAGGCCTGTGTTTCCTTTAGAGTCAGTTTCTTGAGATTTAGTTTGTTCCTTTGTTTCCCTCTATTTTATATGCCTTGTGACCTTTTGTTAAAAATTGGGCATTTGAAAGAACAGCCTCCTCTCCCAGTCTTTGCAGACTGGCTCTATACAAGGGAACACCTCCAATAATCAGCCTCTCATGATATCTCAAGGTCCTTTCAGATTTTTTCTGGAAATGTCTCTTCCCAAGGCCAGCACATGTGCTTCCCCCCCTCCCCCCGCCCAGTTTCCCTCTATACACGGATACTTTAAATGTCTTAATTTCTCTAAGAGTCTCACTCTGCTTCTTCTCAGGGTCTTAGATGTTGTATCATATTCCTCTGCCCATAATATTTTGCCCACAGGTGCAATCTCCTTACAGCTCCTACTACTACTTTCAGCAGCCTTCAACTGATATTCAAGTTATGCTACTATTTCCTTCAGTGCTCCTAGTCAGGTCAAACAGAAGCTAGTCCCCTGGACAGCTGCCAGACAAGCCGTAAGATTGCAAGCAAGTTCCACTCTTTTTCCTCTCCCCTGAGAAAGGAAGAGGGACTGGGTGGTATACCGTGCTATGCTGGGGAGTAAGGTGACAAAACATCCTGTTGTCAAAACAATGGGACTCAAAAGTTTGGTGTTTTTTTTGTTTTTTTGTTTTAAATTAGGTGCTCACTTGGTTGCTGCAGCTTCTTAACTGGTTTCTCAAGTTCCTACAAGGCTACGTTGGTCCCTGGGCTTCTCTTTATATAGTGTTTCTATAGGGAAATGAGGGCCTATAGCTTCTAGTCTGCCATCTTGCTGATATTACCTTTACTCATAAGTAACTCATAAACCAGGGATAAAGAAAGATATATCATGAGAATGACATAAACAGTATTGTGTTTAGAATAAAATAACTCTTAAGACTATGTGCTCTTGTACAGAAAGAATAATAAACTTCAGAACCAAAGAAACCATTAGAAACTTCTCATGTATTAGATTAGGCGAGAAATGGTAAAGACTTAAAGTAAGACCGAGGTACATACTCAAGAAATACTCAGCAGGTGCAATTCAGAGATTCAATAGCCTACTGGAAGCATTGGCCAGGGATGTCAAGATTGAAGAGATATGGAATAGAGACATAGACAAACAGGTTCCATTAACTCTGTGATTTTAGATAAGTTACTTAGCCTTTGTGAACTTCGGTTTTATAATCTATAAAATAGGATGGTTGTGAAGGTTAAAAGGATAACACATTTAAGTGCCTAGGAGATAGTAGGTAACTAATAAATGCTAATTTCTTTTTTTAAAATATATCTACCTCTAACCAACGTGTCTAGATTATGCAGTTTATTGGATGATCATGCTACTCACTGAAATGAAGAATAGGAAAAACATGAAACAATCTTTTAAATCTTTGGTTTTTTATTAACTACTGTGCTTCAGTCATAATATACATTAGACAGGTTCTATATAAGGAACTGTTTGCATTTTTGTTTCTTTCTATCAAACCAGCTGTCCTAAGCATCTTAAAATTATTATCTGATTCCCAGAACATTCCCCTTAAATTGGGCAGTGTGCAAGGTCACTTTTAGCACACTGGTCAGCTCCAGGCTATTCAATAAATTTGGAGGAAAGTGATAAAATAATTTCAGTCTGCTAGCTCTCAAGCCAATGTTTTGTTATCAGTTCTGAGACCTTTTAAAAATTCTGTGAGAATCTTCTCCAAATGGCTCTAATTTGGCAAATTTACAGCCATGTAAATATATATGTGCATTCATGATGACAGTTTAAATGTTATATATAGAGATTATGAAAGGAAAATTGAAAAAGGAATTTCAGATAGCCCCCTTTTCCCCATTAAGGCACTGACCGTTTTATAACATTATGCTTTGCATAGGCTAAGATTCACATTGCTATCAATACTAGGGAACGTAAGTTTTCGTGCAACTGCTGTTTCATATGGACTATATATCTAGCTTCACAAATCATAATGTAGTAGCTTTTAAAGAATGAAAATGAGCAGTTTTAAAACCTATTCTTGTAACATTGTTTTTAGAATAATCAGGATAATTTAACTCTTAATAAATAATACAACAGTTAATGATCTATGCATCAAATTTTAAAAGATGGTAATTATGTATACAGATATTCCATTCTGATAGGAGAAAAATCTATTGGCTTATAAAATGTGAAAGCTCAGAATTTGGGATAGTTGAGGCCTCCAGCTGGGGAGTGACGTGAGCAGTTAGTACAAATGTACCCTGGGCTCTTTCCTCTGTGTCGCACCCCACCCTCCCACACCACCAAGAAATGGAATTTTCCACAGTGGTATATTTGATTTGTTATATGTTTTGAATTAATTTCAAGAAGAACAGAAGCTATAAAAATTTCAAGTAGCATCATCTAGTTTTTTTCTCCTCATCCTTTTGCTGTGGTACATTTCCTGAATCTTATTTCTTATCTCGTCAACTAGCCAAATATGTCAGCAAAATGTCACCTCCTATAGAGAAAGTAACAAACACATATTTTTTGGTACAATAAAAATGACAAAATACGAATGGAATTCTTATTATAATTCGTTCTTACTCACATGGAGGTATTTTTGTTCGGCAAAGTCCTGATAGCTAGAAGACACAGCTGTTCACTGGGTGATGCCTCAATCTATTTTAACATGTGATATTGTATTATTCAGAGATTTGACTCGAGAACAGCATAGGACTGCATTTCTAAGAGATGACACATGGACATGTACAGACACAGATAATAATTTTGCCTTGTAAATCATCATCTCATAAAAGGCCTGGCTCAGATGATAAGATTCCTCATGAAGTCCTGACATAATTGACGCAGGTGCCATCTAGGTGATCGCTGACCTCCCAGACCCGTGTGCTTCACCACCTTCTGGTGCCTTTCCCCACTCGATGCAGTCCTTCCTCCTTCCCTGTTCCACCAATGCCTTCCTTGTCCTAATTAACTCCAAGACTCTTTCCGAACATGGATTAGGTGTGATCCCTTCTGGGAAGATGCCTTGGGATCCAAGCTGAGCTGAGTCTCCTTCAAATTACTCCCTATCATCCTCTGCCAACCTTGGTTCTAAGGTTCATTCTAACCTTAGTTCTAGTCATTTGCCTACATCCCTCATTAGACTGTGAGCTCCTTGAGGATAAATACCATGTAATTTGCCTTGTTATTAAGAACACCTAGAATATTGCCTGGCACCTAGGCAGGACTCAGTGAGCCTGTGTTAAGTGAATACATGGACAGGTGAATGAATGATTGCATCCTGATCTGTAAATGGGATACTGCCACGTGTATACATGAGTAACAGCTAACTCTCACCAACTTCTTTCCGTGTGCCAGGTATGGTGCTTGGCTTCTTAGTCATATTCACTCATCTAATCCTTCAAACAAACCTATGAGATTGATATCTTTATTTTCTCTGTTCTGTGGATAAGAAAATGGGGGCAAAGAGAGTTAAAATGACCAAGACAGCACTATGCAGGCAGAATTCAACCTTTGATTTGTTGGGCCCTTTACAGTCAGGCTATACTTGAAGTTATAAGTTATATGGTTGCTTATTATAAAAATGTGTTGAAATCGTGAAGGCTGAAGGAATAGCTACAAATCTGTCTTTTGCTATACTCTTTGTGCTAGTAGAGAAAAGAAACCACATAATTCTTAATACAACTCTGTAAATATTTTGGTTCATTTTCTTCCTTTTTTTTCACATTTAAAATATATTATTTCCTGTATATGTATATATAATATTTATATTAACACTATATTATATTCATACTTGCGTTACTGCATTGTCTTCATAATCATAATAGTTAATGGTGTGATAATATTCCATGTCAGTTGATATCTGTAGCCAAGTACCTGCTATTGAACATTTGTTTCTCTCTAACAGTACTATGATGAAAATATTTGTGTGTATAGGGAATTTTTGTGACTTTTCCTTCACTTTTCATAAAGGGAATTTCAGAATGAAAGCCACACTAATTATTGAACCGTAAAAGAATCCAGAGCCCAGATATTCAGCACTATTTCTATAATTTCTGGAGGCGCTGTATGAAGAAATAAAAACTAATTGTGATGAGTCCTTGAGTTGACCTTCATTAGCTGGGTTATCTACCTTGGAGAAATGCCCCAGATCCAACAACCCAGAGTACAGTCAGAGGAAGAACCCATAGTCTATACTACATTATAACACAGAAAAAAATCTGAAGAAAACTAGTGTCCATCACAGTCACAAATGAAAGTCAGATACAGTCAAAAAGGGACCACGATATCATGAAAGGTTTGTGTGGAAGAGAGGGAGGAGCCCCAGTATGAAAACCTTGCTTACATTGTTTTGGTGGTTCTGGAGAACTTTATGCTAGAAATCTCAGGAATTAAAACGTCAGCTAGTGTCACTGACGTCTGCTTTCTGGCATAGGCAGCTCCAGAGCCATTTTACACTGAGGCTTTCTGAAACATTTCAGAGAGGAGACTGCTGCCTGGATGAGGGTAGGGATCATTTCTATTTTTGTTTTTATGTTCAACACTCTGTGTCAAGCACTTAGCACAGTACTTGGCTCATGGTAGGTGCTGACTAAATATTTGTTAAATGAAGGCATAAGTATAGTAGAGAGCACATGCTTTAAAATCAGAAATATTTGGGCTTGTATCTATCATTTGCATACTGTCTGGCCTTAGACAAGTGACTTAACCTCTCATAGCTTCAGTTTCTCATGTAAAATGAGGACAGGGCGATTTACCTTGCCTGGTGCTTTATACATTGCTCAGGTGTGAGGTGGTCAATAAGAAGTACTCACATGGGGGAAAATCCAGAGGTCACCTATGGCCAAAAAGTGCCTTGAGTAAGAGATATAAAATAGGTAAGAAGATGGGAGAGAAGTACACAGGGAGGATAACCTTACCCAAAAGTAAAAGAACAGCAGGAAAAATAGGAATAAGGTGTGGCAGGAACTCGTGAGAAATATAGTAGAAAGGGAAAGAACCAGTATTTCTGATTGCTCTCTGGAATTCCTTACAGACCTGATGAGTTATTTCCCACTTGTTGACACTTCAGTTCCTTCTTTGGGTAGTCTCATTTTTTTAATACTGGTTTCTTTTGTACCCCTAGGTAGATTATCATTATAAAACACATAAATAAGACACAGATTTTATTACATGGGGATTTTGAAGTATTGTCTTTTAGTAGATCCTGCCATTTTTTAAAACATGTGAAATCTATTTTGAAACTCTCACTTGGCTTCTAACGAACTGCCTAGAAATCTTTTTAGAAGACTAACTTGGAATAAAATAGAAATTACAGCTTGATAGGAATCCTAGAATCCTAATTTGTCCCTTGTTTTATAGCTAGTGTACTCCAATTAGGCTCTGTGTGTACGTGTGTGTCTGTGCATGTGCATGCACATGCGTGTGTGTGACTCAGTAAAATGCTGTTACATACTGCATATGCTGGGTGAGAACTCTTGAAAAGCTAAGACTAAAAACCAACAATAACAACACTCCCAGCTCACCCTATGCTGATCTGCTCAAGACACCTCCTTACTCTATTGTCATTTCATATTCAAGGATTTCCCTCAGTGCTGAGCTTCCTGTAGAGCATTTCGTTTTGATCTTCCACTCTTCCATTGTTTAAACTGCACCTTTGATTTTATAAAGCCTGAACATTGATTAGAAAAAACCTGTTGGCCGGGCGTGATGGCTCACCCCTGTAATCCCAGCACTTTCGGAGTCCGAGGTGGGCGGATCACGAGGTCAGGAGATCGAGACCATCCTGGCCAACATGGTGAAACCCCATCTTTACAAAAATACAAAAAATTAGCTGGGTGTGGTGGCGGGTGCCTGTAGTCCCAGCTACTCGGGAGGCTGAGTCAGGGGAATTGCCTGAACGTGGGAGTTGGAGGTTGCAGTGAGCCTGGATTGTGCCACTGCACTCCAGCCTGGCGACAGAGCGAGACTTCATCTCAAAAACAAAAAAAAACTGTCAACTCCCTCATAGATCACCAAGATCTTATCACTGGGTCAGAGTACCAACTTCCTTGATTCTCCCAAGAATGGATGTCTTTCCCTTTAATGTATAAGATACATTTCTCTTATTTTATTTGTGATTTTTTTCTAGCTTTAGTTTTTTTTTTTTTTTTTTTTTT
>NW_016837762.1:382193-384101 GCF_001698545.2 Rhinopithecus bieti | reverse complement strand
TGGTCTCGATCTCCTGACCTCGTGATCCGCCCGTCTCAGCCTCCCAAAGTGCTGGGATTACAGGCTTGAGCCACCGCGCCCGGCCAAGTTTTTTTCTTTAAATTAAAAAAAAATTATAAGGCACTCCAAAACTAAAAAATATTGTAATAGATAGCTATACAACGACACTCAAAATGAAAAATGCTAATATTTAAGAAAAATGCTGATATTTAAATTTAGCTAATACAGCTAAATTGCTTTCCCCATCTTTTCCCCATTACTCCTCCCAAGAAATAGCCATTGTCTCCTGACACTGATGTGCTTTATTCCTATGAAGTGTTTTATACAAGAGGACTTTAAAAGTACATAGAAAATGCATATTATGAAAGAAACTATGCATGAATTTCAGATGTTGACACACTAAGAAGGCTAAGGCGTCAGTTTGAAAAGAGCCTCTATCAGAACAACATGAATTCTGCTAGACTGAAGCAAGAACGAACATCAAATATATGCTGAAGCTTCAGTGGAAGAAAGGTTAAATCATTGATGCTTTATGAAAAGTTTATGGGGCTAATGCCTCCAAACAAATCAGCAGTTTACAAATGGGTAATTTGTTTTAAGAAGGGACAAGGCAATGTCAAAGATAAAAGCCTACAACAGCAGACCATCCACATCAATTTGTGAAGAAAAACAATTAATCATATTTAGGCCCTAATTGGATAGAACGAATGATTAACAGCACAAACGATAGCCAACACCATAGACATTTCAATTGATTCCTCTTACACAGCTTACAGAATTCTGACTGAAATATTAAAATTGAGCAGATTTTCCACTTGATGGTGCCAAAACCATTGCACCCAGATCTGCTGCAGACAAGAGTAGAGCTTTCAATGGAAATTTTAAACAAGTGGCGTCAAGATATTCAAGCATTTCTTCGAATAATTTTAAGAAGATGAATTTTATCACTGTGAGTCTAAACACAAAACACAAAGCAGTGGCTACCGGCCGGGCACAGTGGCTCACGCCTGTAATCCCAGCACTTTGGGAGGCTGAGGCCGGTTGATCACTTGAGGTCAGCCAACATGGTGAACCCCTGCCTCTACTAAAAATACAAAAATTAGCTGGGTGTATTGGTTTATGCCGATAATCCCAGCTACTTAGGAGACTGAGGCACGAAAATCACTTGAATTTGGGAGGCAGAGGTTGCAGTGAGCTGAGATCTCGCCACTGCACTCCAACTCCAGCTTGGCCAACAGAGTGAGACTCTGTCTCAAAAAAGAAAAAAAAAGCAATGGCTACCAAGAGGTGGAAGTGGTCCAGTGAAAGCAAAAGCAGACCACTCAACAGCAGAGGTCACGGCAACAGTTTTTCGGAATGCTGAGGCCACTTCGCTTGTTGACTTTCTGGAGGGCCGGAGAACAACTATACCTGTCAATTATGAAAGTGTTTTGAGAATATTAGCTGAAGCTTTAGCAGAAAAGCGCCTGGGAAGGCTTCACTAGAGAGCCCTTTCCTACCATGACAATGCTCCTGCTCCTTCCTCTCATCAAACAAGGGCGATTTTTGGAGTTTTTATAGCAAATCATTAGGTATTTGCCTTATAGTCCAGATTGGGCTCCTTCTGATTTTTTTGTTTGTTTCTTTCCTAATCTTAAAAAAATCTGTAAAGACCACCCATTTTTCTTCAGTTAATAATATAAAGAAGACTGCATTCACATGGGGATTCCCAGGACCCTCAGTTCTGTAGGGAGTGACTAAATGGCTGAAATCATCACTTGTGAGCATCTTGACCTTGAGAGAGCTTATATTGAGAAATAAAGTTAGCATTTTTTTTATTTTTTATTTTTTTCTGAGATGGAGTCTCGCTCTGTTGCCCAGGCTGGAGTGCAGTGGCCGGATCTCAGCTCACTGCAAGCTCCGCCTCCC
>NW_016837762.1:349793-382012 GCF_001698545.2 Rhinopithecus bieti | reverse complement strand
TTTTTCCATGAACTTTTGATGTCCCTTCATATTTTACCACATACATATTTATTTTTTTATTTTAATTTTTATTTTATTTTTTGAGACCGAGTCTCGCTCTGTCCACCAGGCTGGAGTGCAGTGGCGCCATCTCGGCTCACTGCAAGCTCCGCCTCCCAGGTTCACCCCATTCTCCCGCCTCAGCCTCCCGAGTAGCTGGGACTACAGGCGCCCGCCACCAAGCCCGGCTAGTTTTTTGTATGTATTTTAGTAGAAACGGGGTTCCACCATGTTAGCTAGGATGGTCTCCATCTCCTGAACTCGTGATCTGCCCACCTTGGCCTCCCAAAGTGCTGTGATTACAGGTGTGAGCCACTGCGCCCGACCACCACATACATATTTATTGACAAAAATATATCTTGCCATAAGCCCAAGGCCTTATTTCCTGTCTCCAGTCAGCCTGGAACTCAAGCTCCCAGGTTCCCAAGACTAGCCACTGTTGCCAGCCTCTCCTTCCAGGGCCACCATAGTGTCACCTCATGTGCTCACTGGTATTCAATTCTTGGGGTGTTTCTGGAACCCTATAATTTCTCCTTTTCTAAAAACTTAGCTATGCACGTTAAAAATGGTGTCCCATATTGCAGCCCATGTATCTGGGTGATTTTAACAGGAAGATTTTCTTGTTACGTATTCCACAACACTGCAGAAACCAGAGGTTCTAACTTCATTTTCATAAACCAAACATTTTCCTATAATAATCCTTTTATCCTTTGGGGTTTTTTCAATTAACTTTTTGATTGACAAACAAAACTTCTTTCATATGTTATGGAGTATAACAGTACATATATATGTATACACACACACACACACATTGTGAAATGACTAAGTCAAGCTAATTAACATATCCACTACCTCATGTATTTTAAAGTCTGGTTTTAATGTTTTGGTAAGACTGTGCCTTGTGTCAGTGTGCATTAGGGCCTCTATCTAGAATAATGAGTCCCCCAGGCCTCGGTTTCCTCAGTTGTCCTCTAATTGTCAGATTCAGTGATTGTGATGAATTGTAGTAACATGAGACAAGTGTTTAGTACTTGACAGAAGTTTTTACAATAGCATTAACTAAATGTTAGCATAATACTGCATAAAATTTTATAGCAATTTTATTATAAAAACACCTTTCAGCCATGCACAGTGGCTCACGTCTATAATCCCAGCACTTTGGGAGGCTGAGGCAGGCAGATCACCTGAGGTAAGGAGTTCGAGACCAGCCTGGCCAACATATTGAAACTCCGTCCCTACTAAAAATACAAAAATTAGCCAGGCGTGGTGGCACGCTCCTGTAGGCGCAGCTACTTGACAGGCTGAGGCAGGAAAATCACTTGAACCTGGGAGGCAGAGGTTGCAGTGAGCTCAGAACATACCACTGCACAGCCTGGGTGGCAGAGCAAGACTCTGTCTCAAAAACAAACAAACAAAAGCAAACAACAATAAAAAAAAAACCTTTCATTTCTTTCTTTGAAAAAAAAAAATAGTTCTCCAAAGTGACGGTAGATATTTTATTTAAAAGACCCGTATGATCATGAAGTAAAACTATTTGCTTAATAAGTAAACATGCAAGTTTTAGCAAATTACCTCAAAAGTTTGCATTTTTTTTTCTTAGTAGTGGGCATTTTGTGTTTCTTTCTTGACAATGCTTCTTTTGCCCTTATCCACTCCTTAATCAAGATTAGTTCTAAGTTTTTAATTATAAATAATTTACTTTGTAGGTTAAGGTAGTTGAATCCTGACTGATAACTGGAAGAGTGAAACTAGAAATCCCACTTAAGTTTCACCCAAAACATTCTATTCCCACAGAGTCATTTTGTCTTTTAGAAACTCTGGGGTGGAACTCCATCCCCTGGACCAAGTCCCACCTGTGTTTTCCAATGCCCCTCATGCTTTGCTGCAGTCCACATGTTTGCTTTAAGGCCAGTAAAACCGAAGTATTCCGTGGCTTTTAGCCAAAATGAGTAATAAAATTGAGTAATTTCAAATTCTTCCTGATTAAATGTGTTGTTACAAGATTTGGGGAGATAACACATTCCTTGAGCTCCACCTCCTGTAGCCACACGCAGACACACAGTCACAAGGCTGGCCTAGCAGCTTCCCCCTGCGAGTTGCATTATGTGGGATTTACCCATACAGAGCTCCAGAATCACCAGCAGAGCCTCTGCTGGCTCCCAGTTCCTAGCCCAGACGTTTGCACTTAGTTTCAAACCATGACTGAGACACCTATTTTATTCTAAATATAGTACTGAACAGTTCTATTTCTCCATTAGAAAATACTTTGAAATACATTTTATATTGCTTTGGGGATAAACATAAGCTTAGGAAAATTGAGTGTGATGGAAAATAAAGGGTCTGTTAAAAGGACTGTTTGGTGAGATAATTCTGGCAGGTAATTCTGGAAAATTTAAGGAAACCTTGATATATAAGTGTATCCTGAGATCCTTGGGAAAGGTGAGTCTCTAAGGTCCTCATCAAGCAGGAGTTGTAATCGGGGTTCTCTTTTGGAGGATGGGTAAAGAATTGAAGGGGCATCCAAATGAAGCAACAGGAAATCTGGATTCTAATCCTGGTTCTGCCTCAAAATGTCATTATGACATGGGGCAAATCACAGACCCTGTGGTCCAGTTTTCCTCATCTGGATGTTTGTGAAGGTGAGATGAGATGACACCATAAGTCCTTGTCCATCTCTAAAGAGCGTGCACTCATCAGATTCCTCTCCAAATACAACCAATTTTGTTTCCTTTAGTACTGGTCCAAATGCTGTGGAAGCCTGGTACATACTGGCGCCTCCTTGTTTTTTATAGACAGACTACTGTCACCTCATGGACTTAGGCTAGGGATTGAGTAACCTGCTCCTTATTCCCTGGAAGCCATTTGATTTCCTCTAGATTCCTTTCTTGAGGTCTTTGCAGTAGTTCAATGCTGGCATTAACTTTTTAACATCCCTGTTCTAGTTTAACTACCAAGGCATCTATTGCTCGTGTTTCGACTTTATCACCATGCACCACACCATTGACCTGCTTCTAGGTTCATTTATTTATTCACATATTCATTCAACAAACGTTAAGCACCTCCAATGTTCCAAGCCCTACATGAGGCGGGGCTCTTGTCCACTTTGCAAAGTGGACAAGAACACAGTTCCTAGGAATATATACGTCTGAGCACTGCTCTGGTAGAGATCAGCAGGGTGTCATGGAACTATACAGGAGACAGTTCTTTGCTCTATTATGTTTCTGAAACAGAAGATCTCGAACCTTCAGACCTTTAAATCCACTGTTATCCAATAAACCACATGCCCATTATAACTCTTTATTTATTTCTATATTATTGAATTGGATTCTGCCTTGTATTCCAGTTAGTCACTGCAATATGGTTGCTTACTTTTCTGTTCTAGCTTCTTCAGAAATGGTATTTACATTTATTTCTCTTTTCTCAAACGGTTATCATAAGGAAAATGTGAGGAAGTCAGCTATATTTGGAAATCATTCCACATAAAAAATTGCTAAGACATTGTACTTAGTAGTCAGTTTGTAACAAAATTACAGATAAAATATAATATCTAGCCGATCATATTTCGAGTTAGTTTACTCATATATATATTTCTGTTCTTAATAGCCTAAACTAAGGGCATTTAAATGCTTAATTGATGAAGATAATTCTGAAGATGTGACATTTGTTCAGAATGTAGCTAGACATGAAGAGGAAAAGCAGAAAAAAAAATTTAGATGGAGGTATGATGAAGGATGGCAATTAAATGCCATGTTTTCTGAAAAGAGGACAACTTTTAATCTCAATAATTTAACTGTAAAACTAGGGGAGCACTGAAATTTGAACAAACCAACATCTACTGGTGAAAGGAGTAATTGAAAGCTAACATTCCTATTGATAGTTAAACACTGCGTAGAATGAAGTAGATCCAAACAGCTTAGTCAAAGTAAAAGTGAGAAAGAATTTTTAGAGTACACAGTGCATGTAATGGAAATGTTCCGGAAATTTGAAGTATATAAACTGAAGGCAATAACAGAATCATGCATTAGAAGGAATAATACTATGGAAGCCATGCATTTGAAGGAAACTGGGTGGTGGCCTCAGCTCTTTCTTCCATCCCAAGAAAGCCCGCTATGATGCCCCAGTATTTCTGGTGAATTGTTAAATGCTTCTTTGACCTCTTCTAGAAATTTTTGAAGACAAGGAGATCTCTTCTTCTGCAAACAGTTTATTCTATAAGTGAGCAACTGTGATTGTTGGAACTTTTTTCTCATACCACAACCAATTTAACCTACCCGTACCATCTACCAAGTTATTCACTGTGAAGGCACATGAAGTTGAGTGTTCTTCATGGTAACAGCCCTTTGCATGTTGGTTCTTCTAGATTTCTTGATGATATCTTTCTCAGTTTTAAAATCGTTCTTTCTAGGAGCTTGTTTCTATACTTTTCAGTATCTTGGGCCTCAATTTTTCAAGGTCCCTCTTAAAATATGGCACTGACCACTCCAGATGTGGTCTGAGCACTGCCAACATGACTGGTGAACTCTTTATTATGTTCATCCAACTCAAGGTTATATTTCCTTTGGAGGGCTAGTTCTACCGTATTAATGTTTATAAAGAGAGTTTAGGACTTTATTCTCAACCTTTCTTATCTTTGAATATATCCGTTCTGTTTATTTCTTTCTATTTAATTCACAAATGCTAATTGAGCACCATGCTATTTTAGGCCCAGTGCTGGGCCCTGGGGACAAATGATGAATAAGACTCTGGCAGGAGAATTTGATGATCTAGTGGGAGTGACAGACACATAAAAATAATTACAATATAATGTGTGATATATATATATATATATAAACTTTAGTGCTATTAGAGCATAGGATGTGGAGCAAACTGCCTGGGGAAACTGGTAATGGTTAATCATTCACTCATTCATTTGATAAATAAGTATTTGCCAAGAACTGTCTAGTGTAAGGTACGTAATAGACACTCATTTATGTGATTATGAATCCCCCTAAGTATGAAGTCTATAGTTTTCTAGATTATGGGAGTTTAATAAAAGATTTTATAAAATTCCTTACTACATTTTCTTTTGTCTTTTAATCTGGTAATTCCACCAGGATTTGCAAGGAGGTTGATATAGTAAATAGCTATCGGTTGCTAATGATTGTTGATTTCCTTTCAGAGTTCTTAAAAACTACTTATTTACCCTGGAATGTGAACAAAGAATAAAATTCATGTTATAGTTTTGCAGTTTGTAAGATACGCTTTTTACCTTTCTTTGGAATTTACCACTTCTTCCCTTTGTTATAATTCCTCCAAGACTAATAGCAGCATTTTTGTGATCACATTTGTAGTTTTTTTAGGGTGCTCATTTGTGATTTTGTTGGGGCATGAAGACTTGAACTCAGAGTCCCAGAATATTAGGCTTTTATCCCCTCTGACTCATGTTTGTTGTAATTTAAAAATCAGATTCACTGATGGAGAAGAAAGACACAGAATATTGCTGACCTCAGTTCTGAATCCTTCCCTCCTCCATACAGCGGATATTTGTAAGTGCGAGCTTTGTTCCAGATGCTGGGCTTTGCACAGACCTTAACATTCCTTCGCTGTGCCCTCCTTTGATCCCCACTGCTACTGACCTGGTTCAGGCGCTCATCATTTCTCACCTCATCTTTTGCAACAGCCACTTAACTCATCTACCTGCCTCCAGCCTTGTCCCCCTTGATCCATCATTTGCCAGACAGAGTTCTCTGATACGAAACTCTTACTCCCCTTCTTAAAACTTTCATCTGTCTACCACCTACAGGATAAAACCCCAAATCCCCCACTGGTGGTCCAGAGCTGCTTAAGTTCCCTTCATCTTCCATGCTGTGTCTCCTCTTAGTGTCTGTAAAAGCTTCCATATATTATACATTTGTTACATGCCAAGTACTGGGTGACAGATACAACACACGTTGCCCTATTTGCCATGCCTTCCATCTCCCAGTCCCTTCACCGAACTCTTAGTTATTCTTCCAGACTAAGCTCATGTGTCACCCCTCCAGGAAATGTTAATTAATACCAGCAACCGCCCACCCGTGTCCCTGCCCTTTTGTTTTGAGGGTTTGAGATGGGAATCCCTTCCTGCTCCCATGGTATCCTGTGGCTACCTCTATCGCTGTCCTTACCACATTATTTATGTGTCTTTCATCCCCTGACTAGCATTGTCCATTAGGAACATAATGTGAACCACACATATAGTTTTAAATTTTCTAATAGCCACAATAAAAAGGGAAATATTAATTTTAATATATTTAACCCAATATATCCAGTATGCTATTATTTTAACATGTTATCAGTATAAAAATGATTAATGAGATGGTTTACATTCTTTGTTTATACTTAGTCTTTGAAATCTGATGTGTGCTTTACACAGTATGTCTCACATGCTCGATAACCACATGGGACGTAGTGGCTACCATACAGGTCTAGACTATGACTCAATGAGGACACAAACCACGTCTTGTGTCCCTGGCACAAAGCCCAGTGCCTGGCATTTAGCAGACACTCCATTAATGTGGAAGTAGAAGGGTAGAATGGAGCAGTCTGCATCCTGTATAAAAAGTAAGAACCATCTTTATTAAGGTACTTTTCTCTTTTGCATTTGCTTATGATCAATCTCTCCCTATTCTACAAGGGGCACTTTTGTTTCTAGACAGTTAGGTTTATTGCAACAGAAATACAAAGTATAAAAGGAATTCATGTTTAGTTTTCTGATATACAAAGCTAGCCTTTGTTTTAAGAAAGAAAAGAGCTTTTCTGGATTTTAAAGCTCCCATAGATATATCAAAATTTAGATCTTATAGATTAGCAGGTATACTAACATTATTCATACTATTCAATATGTACAAGAAAGTCCTTTCACCTGTCCCCAGTGAAAATAAAAAGAAATGTTGTGGTAGCATACATAACTATATGTATAATATATAGTCATTATATATAATATAATATATAGTCATTATATATAATATATAGATAGATACAGATATGGTTTGGCTCTGTGTTCCCACCCAAATCTCATATTTAATTGTGTTCCCATAATTCCCACGTGTTGTGGGAGGGACCCAATAGGAGATAATTTGAATCATGGGGGGCGGTTTCCCCCATACTGTTCTCATGTTAGTGAATAAGTCTCATGAGATCTGATGGTTTTATCAGGGGTTTCTGCGTTTGCATCTTTCTCATTCTCTCTTGCTGCCACCATGTAGAAAATGCCTTTCACTTTCCACCATGATTCTGAGGCCTCCCCAGCCATGTGGAAATGTAAGTCCAATTAAACCTCTTTTTCTTCCCAGTCTCGAGTGTGTCTTTATCAGCAGCATGAAAACGGACTAATACAGTAAATTGGTACCAATGAAGTAGGGTGTTGCTGAAAAGATACCCAAAAAGGTGCAAGCAACTTTGGAACTGGGTATCAGGCAGAGGTTGCAACAGTTTGGAGGGCTCAGAAGAAGGCAGGAAAATGTGGGAAAGTTTGCAGCCTCCTAAAAACTTGTTGAATGGCTTTGACAAAAATGCTGATCGTGATATGAACAATAAGGTCCAGGCTGAGTTGGTCTCAGATGGAAATGAGGAATTTGTTGGGAATTGGAGCAGAGGTGATTCCTGTTATGTTTTAGCCAAAAGACTAGTGGCATTTTGCCCCTGCCCTAGAGATTTGTGGAACTTTGAACTTGAGAGAGTTGATTTAGGGTATCTGCTGGAGGAAATTTCTAAGCAGCAAAGCATTTAAGAGGTGACTTGGGTGCTGTTAAAATCATTCTATTTTAAAAGGGAAACAGAGCACAAAAATTCAGAAAATTTGCAGCCTGATAATGCAGTAGAAAATAAAAAACCAGCTGGGTGCGGTAGCCCACGCCTGTAATCCCAACACTTTTGGAGGCCAAGGTGGGTGGATCACCTGAGGCCAGGAGTTCGAGAACAGCCTGGGCAACATGGTGAAACCCCATCTCTATGAAAAATACAGAAATTAGCCTGGTGTGGTGGCAGGTGCCTATAGTCCCAGCTACTTGGGAGACCGAGGCAGGACAATCGCTTGAACCCGCGAGGCTGGTTGCAAAGCCCAGATTGCGCCACTGCACTCCAGCCTGGACAACAGAGCCAAACTCTGTCTCAAAAAAAGAAAAGAAAAGAAAAACCCATTTTTTGAGGAGAAATTCAAGCTGGCTGTAGGAATTTGCATAAGTAACAAGGAGCCATGTTAATCCCCAAGACAACTGGGAAAATGTCTGCAGGGCATGCTGGGGGTCTTCACAGCAGCCCTCCAATCACAGACCTGGAAGCCTAGGAGGAAAAAATGGTTTCATGGGCTGGGCCCAGAGTCCCCATGCTGTGTGCAGCCTAGGGACTTGGTGCCTTGTGTCCCAGCAGCTCTTGCCATTGCTAAAAGGTGCCAAGGTACAGCTCAGCCCATGGTTTCAGAGGGTGCGAGCCCCAAACCTTGGCAGCTTCCATGTGGTATTAAACCTCTGGGCACATAGAAGTCAAGAATTGAGGTTTAGGAACCTCCACCTAGATTTCAGAAGATGTATGGAAACATCTGGATGCCCAGGGAAAAGTTTGCTGCAGGAGTGGGGCCCTCCTGGAGAACCTGTGCTGGGACAGTACAGAAGGGAAATATGGGGTCAGAGCCCCCACACAGAATCCCGATTGTGGCACCACCTAGTGGAGCTGTGAGAAGAGGGCCAGACCCCAGAATGGTAGATCCACCAACAGCTTGCCCCGTGCACCTGAAAAAGCCACAGACACTCAGTGCCAGCCTGTGAAAGCAGCCAAGAGTGGAACTATATCCCACAAAGCCACAGGGGCAGAGCTGCCCAAGACTATGAAAACCTACCTCTTGCATCAGCATGACCTGGTTGTGAGACATGGAGTCAAAGGAGATCATTTTGGAGCTTTAGATTTTGACTGCCCCGCTGGATTTCAGACTCACATGGGCCTTGTAACACCTTTGTTTTGGCCACTTTCTCCCAGTTGGAACAGCTGTATTTACCCAATGCCTGTACCCTCATTATATCTAGAAAGTAACTAGCTCGCTTTTGATTTTACAGGCTCATAGATGGAGGAGACTTGCCTTGTCTCAGATGAGACTTTGGACTGTGGACTTTTGGGTTAATGCTGAAATGAGTTAAGACTTTGGGGGACTGTTGGGAAGGCATGATTGGTTTTGAAATGTGAGGACATGAGATTTGGAGGGGCCAGGGACAAAATGATATGGTTTGGCTCTGTGTCCCCACCCAAATCTCATCTTTAATTGTACTCCCATAATTCCCACGTGTTGTGGGAAGGACCTGGTGGGAGATAATTGAATCGTGGTGGCGGTTTCTTCCATACTGTTCTCATGGTAGTGAATAAGTCTCATGAGGTCTGATGGTTTTATCAGGGGTTTCCACTTTTGCATCTTTCTCATTTTCTCTTGCTGCTGCTGTGTAAGAAGTGCCTTTTGCCTCCTGTCATGATTCTGAGACCTCCCCAGCCATGTGGAAATGTAAGTCCAATTAAACCTCTTTTTCTTCCTAGTCTCAGGTATGTCTTTATCAGCAGTGTGCAAATGGACTAAGGGTGTGTGTGTGTATATACATATATATATATATAAAACTATATATGCAGTTATACATAATATAGCATATAATAAATGAAACTGTTCAAAAGAAATACACTATTCAAGGTGGTGAAATGATTTAAACAAAACTGAGACCGTATCACTGGATCGTGTAGTGCTTAGATAAAAGACGTTGTGTTACGAAGAACAAAAACATCCTTAAAAAATTAAGCATTAGAGTACACGAATTATATTCTAGGTTTTTGCCCAGCTACACAAGAGATTCTTTAACATGTGGATTCTTTCTCCACCTTCGACCTCATTCAGAATGTCCTAACACTGAGAAAAATGCTGTCAAAGATAAACATACAAGAATGCCGTGGAAGAGTAAGATTCAGAGGTTCCTGAGAGAAGACAAAGGGCTGGTTTGTTGCTCTTTTACCTACTAGAAAAGATAATTAAGGCCAGGTGGGATGCATACAGTAAAAGAGGGCACCTGAACAAACAAGTATTGAATTTAGAGAATGTCTACGAGTCTGTGCTGGGCTACGTTCCCAAGACAGACTCAGAAGTTGCCTGCCCTGCCAGGTACCTGCTAATCTATCCCTCTCCGAAGGGAACATTTTCTTTATGGCTGTATGAAGCGCCTCTTGAAAGCTCCAAATCTTATTTTTTTTCTACATGATTAATTGGCACAGGACTAAGCTTGACTAATTATATTAAACAAGTAATTTTTGATGGTGGAATGAATCCAGGGTTCCTTGAAACTGTCCAAATGGTCCCGCTAGAGGAAACACTTCACAGACGTTTCAGTGTACCTACAACTGAAAAATTGGTGTCAGTCTCTAGATTCAAGCTGATGGTTCCTGGGGGAGAATGCAAATTCAAGGTGAATTAGAAGATGTAATGTGAGATGCCATCTGTGAAATAAGAAATGGAACACTTTATTTAAATTCTTGGTTTTCTTGTAGCCTTCTAATCAGAAATGTAAAAGAGAGGCTTGGCATAGAATTCTGAAATAATACTGTGGCTCCTTTTGCCTTTCCATGTGATCTTATTCTTTTTTTGTTTATGGAACATAGATAAGATGCTGAGTGCTGCATTCTGCATTTTTTTGCCTCAGGCATTTAACAGAATGCCAGCTTTCCATGTGCACGGAGCTGCACTTACTCAGTACCTACTACTTGGCAAGCCGAAGTCACCCACTGTGTGCCCTTTCTCCTAATGAAGCTTCCATTATCCCACTTTAACACCTATATTCTCAATTTACTGTCCCTATCAAAATGCTCTCAAGAAATGACCTGAAACCTTTACATAAATCTAGTAAAGCAAATTATCTCGTTGAAGGCTCGCCTAGTGAATTAACAGTCGAGACTTCTGTGCTGTATGCACCTGTGTTTGTTTCTAACATGATGAAAAGTCTTCATGTCTGTCCTTTTCATGGGATGAGGAGGCTGGATTAACTCAGGAGGAAAGATTGTGACTTAATGAGAACAATGGGCTGTTCAAACACTCAAAAAGGAGTGGTTTCTTTTTTGGAGGGGAAGAGGGTCCTAAAGACTTGGCATTCTTCCTGATGAGCTGTCAAAAAGGAATAGAATGAAGGTTATGGTTTGGGTAGAGGGTGAGGTGAAAAGAAATGGAAAGTGATGAACCTTACTTTGTTGATCCCCATGGGCTTAGGGAACAGAGATGCAGATTCTGGAAGGTGTGGATTCCGAGTGTTGTTGGATCCAGCTATGAGGCAGGACTTCAAGGGGAACAGGGCTTAGGCTCTCTGAAGGGCAGGCACTGCAGCTTCAACCTTGGGAGGCTGAGCAAAGGGAATACATCTGAGGCCAGCTTCAGTTAAAGGAGGTGGCATTAATGTGAGGAACTTCACTCCAAAATGTCCCACCATTCTAGGCAGAAAGAACAGCAGGTAAGATTGACTTTCACAGTGAGGAGCAATATCAGACAGCAAAGTGATTAACAACAGCAATGTGGGGCAGCATGGGGCCAGAGGACTTAGTGGGAAGTGTTTAATTTAAAATGGTTAATTTTATGTATGTGAATTTCTCGTCACTGGAGGAAAAAAAATAAAACAAAAATCTTAGTGGTGAGGGCTCAACCGTGTTCAGGAGCTAGAAGCTTGGCAAACATCTGGTTGGAACTGTCAAAGAAAGCCACTGGGTCCTCAAATTACCCAAGGGAAGGGGAGGGAACACCAGAGACCAAGAACTAACAGTGGGAGCAAGAGCTAGTTCTGACTTGGGTTTAATTGGAAAAAGTAAAGTGACCCTCAAGTGTTGTTCCAATGCATATTCATAGTCCCATAAACAACACAGATGGCCCTGCGCTTCCCACAAATACAAAGCCTACAGAAATACAAAGTTTCAGTGGGATTCCAGCCCCTCTACATGAAGCTCCCTGCCATCTTCCAGCCACCTGGTGTCATTGCAGTTTCCTTATCTGCTCCCTAGAAACAGTAGAAAGGTGCTAGTCTGGAATTTTTTAATTTTTTTTTTTTTTTTTTTTTTTTTTTTTTTTTTTTTTTTTTTTTTTTTGAGATGGAGTCTCGCTCTTGTGGCCCAGGCTGGAGTGCAGTGGCATGATCTTTGCTCACTGCAACCTCCACCTCCCAGGTTCAAGCAATTCTCCTGCCTCAGCCTCTTGAGTAGCTGAGACTACAGGTGCGCACCACCCCTGCCCAGCTAATTTTTGTGTTTTTAGTAGAGGCGGGGTTTCACCATGTTAGCCAGGCCTGTCTCGAACTCCTGACCTCAGGTGATCTGCCCACCTCGGCCTCCCGAAGTGCGGGAATTACAGGCGTGAACCACTGCACCGGGCCTAAAATTTTTTATTGATATGTAATAGTTGTGCATATTTGGGGGGTACATGTGATATTTTCATGTATGTTTATAGTGTGTAATGATCAAGTTAGAGTATTTGGGCTACCCATCACCTCAAACATTTTTCTTTGTGTTGGGAACATTATAAATCTCTTCTAGCTATTTTGAAATATGAAATTATTGTTAACTACAATTTCCCTGCTATACTATCAAATACTAGAAGTTATTCCTTCTGTCTAACTGTATTTTTATACCCCTTAACCAATTTGTCAGTTCTTCCTCCCCTATCCCATCCCAGCCTCTGGTAACCATTATTCGACTCTCTACCTCCATGAGATCCACTTTTTTAGCTGCCATATATGAGTGAAAACATGAGATATTTGTCTTTCTGTGCTTGATTTATTTCACTTAACATAATGACCTCCAGTTTTATCCATGTTGCTGCCAATAACAGAATTTCATTCTTTTTGTGGCTGAATAATATTCCATTGTGAATATATACATTTTATTTATCCATTAATCTGTTGATGGATATCTGTTGCTTCCATATCTCCATCCTCGTGAATAGTGAAACAATAAACATGGGAACACAGATTTCAGTATACTGATTTCCTTTTTGTGTATCCAGCAGTGAGATTGCTGGATCATGTGACAGTTCTGCTTTTTAGCTTTTTGAGGAGCCTCCCTACTGTTTTCCAATTTTTAATGGGTCTCCTGTGTGGAGAAGAGCTTTCGAACAACAGACCTATTGTATAACTCTCTCGATCTCTCATTTCTCCCCTACCCAGGGGATATTATATCTTTCTGCACCACATAAATTTTTTTTATATCTCAGTGAGAAAAATCTTATTTTGCATTTTATCAAACAGTTATCACTTTGTCATTTCTTGACCTGATATATTCATTCATTTCCCAACAAATATTCAACAAATAATACATCAGGCACTGTGCTTAGTTCTAGGAATACAAAGATGAGGTTGTGGACCCAAAAAAGTTCTCCAGCTCTGAAAGAAACTAGTTTCTTGGAGAACCAGTTCCCCAGGAAGGAACGCTTACCTTCAGTTGTGGAAGATATTTGACATTATGGTTTTGTTGTTGTTTTGTTGTTTGAGATGGAGTCTCGCACTGTCACCTGGGCTAGAGTGCAGTGGCACGATCTCGGCTCACTGCAACCTCCGCCTCCCAGGTTCAAGTGATTCTTCTGCCTCAGCCTCCCAAGTAGCTGGGATTACAGGCACCTGCCACCGTGCCCAGCTAATTTTTTGTATTTTTAGTAGAGATGGGGTTTCACTATGTTGGCCAGGCTGGTCTCAAACTCCTGACCTCGTGGCTGCCTGCTTTGGCCTCCCAAAGTGCTGGGATTACAGGCGTGAGCTATCATGCCTGGCCGACATTATGGCTTCTTATTTACATCTGTTTGGAAAGTGCTATAGACTGACTGACTGTGTCACCCCAAAATTCATAAGTTGAAACTTAATCTTCATTGTGAAGGTATTAGGAGGTAGGGCCTCTGGAAAGTGATTAAGCCATGAGGGTGAAGCCCTCGTGATTGGATTTAGTGCCCTTATAAAAGAGGCCCCAGAGAGATCCCTCACTCATCCTGCCGTCTGAGGATACAGCAAAAAGATCGCTGTCTCTGAACCAGACAGTAGCCTTCACCAGACACTGAATCTGCCACTGCTGTGGTGTTAGACTTCCCAGACTCTAGAACTGGAGAAATAAATTTATGTTGCTTATAAGATACCTGATAGGTGGTATTTTGTTATAGTAGCCTGAATGGACTAAAACAGAACAAGTAAGAATATAAGTGATGGCGGGGCGTGGCACCTCACGCCTGTAATCCCAGCACTTTGGGAGGCCAAGGTGGGCAGATGACGAGGTCAGGAGATCTGGACCATCCTGGCTAACATGGTGAAACCCCATCTCTACTAAAAATACAAAAAATTAGCTGGGCGTGGTGGCGGGCGCCTGTAGTCCCAGCTACTTGGGAGACTGAGGCAGGAAAATGGTGTAAACCCAGGAGGCAGAGCTTGCAGTGAGCCAAAATTGCACGCCACTGCACTCCAGCCTGGGCAACAGTGCAAGACTCTGTCTCAAAAAAAAAAAAAAAAAAAGAATATAAGTGACTTCAGCATGTTTTGAAGACCTGTTCAAAACTCATCAATACAATATTGTTTGCTTAAACTATTGAATAATTCAAAGTAATTTCTAATCAGCCATTATGGTGCCATATGCCTTTTTCACAGACACAGTGGCTAAAAGACTATACAGTCTGAAGTGGGATCATTCAAATTCTTTTTTCCAGTTCATTGCATCTCTAACTATGAAGGGTACAATGCCCAAAACAGAATGTCATGGGAGAGAGTTCAGCCAAAATAGGAGCACGAGTATCTTATGGGTCAAAACTTCAGGAAGCGTAGATATAGGCATGGGAACATATTTTGTCCTCTTACAACACAGGTACCAAAGAAAGGAAGAAAATACATAGGACTGGATTCAGAACAATATGAGAAAAACAAAGACCAGAACTTCCATTTCTCAAAGAGATAAAGCCTGAATGGGCAAAGGTGACTGTGTTTGCTAACGGACAAAGACATCACCTAAGGAAATGCTGAATACTTCTCAAATTAATCTCTAGTTGCATATAAATATTCTGTTGACTAGAGTGGATGAGTATATAATTTATTTTGAAAAATAGAAACATAATGGTATATCTTAATTTAAATTCTATGATTTCTGTGATGTAATTTCAATCCATTTCCCGCAGTTTTGCTCTTTTCTTTAGTGGTGTTTCATATGCTTGTCACCAGAGGGTGACACTTTCTTTTAGGTTCAGTACTTTGGACAATGGTAATTAGAGGATGTGGAAACTTACCTGACACAGTAAAGTACATTCTGGAATGTAAATTTCCCTTCCTCCATGGCATTCTGTTTTCAACTTACCTATTGCTTATGTATGCTGATTTTACCAGACCCTTGAGTTAATGGGAAAGAATGTTGTAGTCTCAGACTTAGCTTGGACAAAAAAACATTTTTTCACCTACTGTATTGGTTGTCCAAAGGTTTTTACCTTGACTTTTCTGCATTTAGGTTATCTTTTATGTACTTATAGTTCCTCCATTATTTTTAGAATATTTGGAGTATCATTGGTTACAATAAATAGGTCTACCAGTATCCTGGAACATGCGAGAGTTACAGAAGATAATAGTAAGAATGTCGTTTTCTATTTGTATGGCACACTACACATTCGTATGTATTGTCTTACTGATCAAACTAAGCATATGAGTCAGATAGTGCTACTATTTCCAATTTGCAAATAAAAAAGCCTGAGACTCTCAGAGGTTACGTAATTTACTATGAAACATGTTTATAAGTGGCAGAGTTAGGTTTATACCAATGCTGTATTTTGACTTCAAATCCAGCATTGATTACATTTTTTTCCTCAAAAATTATTACTTTTTGTATTTCTCTGAGGAAGTCTAGTGTGTTGCAATCTGGAGAACTAGATTTGAATCTTAGTTCCTCCAACTACTAGACACATGACTTGAAAAAGGTGTTTGAGCTCTCAAAGCCTCTCTGTTCTGAGGCCATAATGTCCACGTGATGATGGACTTAACGTTACCTTTTAAGATATTGTGAAGTCCAAATCGGGTTATATTCAAGCATGCAGTTACCACTCAATAAATATTAGTTATTTTTCTTACTATTCTCAGAATAATTCTTAAGGAGACATGTTTTTTAATTGTGGTAAAATTTACATAATTTTTCACCCAGGCTGGAGTACGGTGGCATGATCTCGACTCACCGTAACCTCGACCTTCTGGGTTTAATCCATCCTCCCTCCTTAGCCTCCTAAATAGTGGGAACTACAAATATGCACCACCATGCCCAGCAATTTTTTTGTATTTTTTTAAAGATGGGGTTTCACCACGTTACTTAGGCTGGTCTGGAACGCCTGGGCTCAAGTGATCCGCCTGCTTCAGCCTCCTAAAGTGCTGGGATTACAGGCATGAGCCACCATGCCCGGCCTCATCTTGACTTTTTTTTTTTTTTTTTTTTTTTTTAAGACGGGGTCTCTCTCTGTTGCCTAGGCTTTAGTGCAGTGGCGCAATCTCGGCTCACCGCAGCCTTCACCTCCGAGGTTCAAGCACTCCTCCCACCTCAGCGCCCCCAAGTAGCTGGGATTACAGGCGCACCACCATGCCCGGCTAATTTTTTTATTTTCAGTAGAGACAAGGTTTCACCATGTTGGCCAGGCTGGTCCCTAACTCCTGACCTCAGGTGATCTGTCCACCTCAGCCTCCCAAAGTGCTGGGATTACAGGTGTGAGCCACCGCACCAGGTCAACCATTTTTAAGTGTACAGTTCAGTAGTGTTAAGTGTATTCACATTGTTATGCAAATAATCTTCACAACTCTTTATCTTGAAAAACTGAAACTTTTTACCCATTTAAGCCCCCCATTGCCGCCTGCATCCTAGTCCATGGCAACCATGGGTTCTGCTTTCTGTGTCTACAAATTTACCTATTCTGGATACCACATATAAGGGGAATCATACAAGATTTGTCCTTTTGTGACTGGCCCATTCATTTAGCATAATGTCCTCAAGGTTTATTCTTCATTCATGTTGTAGCATGTGCCAGAATTTCCTTCCCTTTTAAGGATAATACCACATCTTGTTTACTCATGAACATTTGAGTTTTTTCTACCTATTAGCTATTTTGAATAATATTTCTATGAACATGGGTGTCTAAATTATCTCTCCAAGACCTGACTTAATTATTTGGGGGTACATACCCAGACGTGGAATTACTGAATCATGTAAGTCATTCTGTTTTTAATATTTACTGCCCTGTTGTTCTCCACAGTGGCTGTACCATTTTACATTCCCATCAACAGTGCATAAGAGTCCACATTTCTCTACATTCTCTTCTTTTTTTTTCTGTTTTTTTTTTTGTTTGTTTCTTTGTTTTTTTAATGTACCCATCCTAACAGATGTGATTAAGGAGATACTTTAAGAATTGACATACGTAATTTCCACTCTTTTAACCCTCAAGCCTAAGATGGTCTGACTGGCCTAATTCTTCAACCTCTTTTCTTATGAGTGTGTTTTTGTTTGTTTGTTTGTTTGTTTTGAGACAGAGCCTCGTTCTGTCACCCCGGCTTGAGTACAGTGGTGCCATCTCAGCTCACTGCAGCCTCTACCTCCCAGGTTCTAGCAATTCTCCCACCTCAGCCTCCCGAGTAGCTGGGATTACAGCGTTGTGCCATCACGTCCAGCTAATTTTTGCATTTTTAGTAGAGATGGGGTTTTACCATGTTGGCCAGGCTGGTGTCAAATGACTGACTTCAGGTGATCCGCCCACCTCAGCCTCCCAAAGTGCTGGGATTTCAGGCGTGAGCCACCACGCCCGGCCACTTTTCTTGTTATTCCCACCACTAGTACTCTGGCAAAAAATATCCTCTAAACATGGTGAGCCTTCAAGGCAAAGTATTTCTATTTGGTCCTTCTCAGAACACCTAGCAGCAAATTTTGTATCCATTTACACACAGAGTCAATCTTTCTCTTTTTCCATTTCTTTCACAGCATAAATATTTTCTGCTTATAATTCAATTTAATTGACAGGCATAGTTAGGGGAATTTTCAAGTCATAATGTGTCTGGAGTTGGGTTCCTTCCAGTGGGTTCTTCGTCTCACTGACTTCAAGAATGAAGCCGCAGACCTTCGCAGTCTGTGTGACAGCTCTTAAAGGTGGCACAGACCCAAAGAGGGAGCAGCAGCAAGATTTATTGTGAAGAGCAAAAGAACAAAAATTCCACAGCGTCGACGGGGACCTGAGCGGCTGGCTGGTTGGGGTGGCCAGCTTTTATTCCCTTATTTGTCCCTGCCCATGTCCTGCTGATTGGTCCATTTTACAGAGTGCTGATTGGTCCATTTTACAGAGCACTGATTGGTCCATTTTATAGTGTGCTGATTGGTCCATTTTACAGAGCACTGATTGGTCCATTTTACAAACCTCTAGCTAGTCACAGAATGCTGATTGGTGCGTTTTACAGCCCTAGCTACAGAGTGTTGATTGGCGCATTTTACAATCCTCTTATAAGACAGAAAAGTTCTCCAAGTCCCCACCCAACCCAGAAGTCCAGCTGTCTTCACCTCTGAATAAGTCAAATGTCAAATTTAGTTTTCCAGAACTATAATTACATATGTTAGAGTTTCTCACCCTATCTTCCTTGTCTGTTAATCTCATTCATATTTTTCTTCTCTCTGGATGCATTTTGGACAATTTCTTCGGATAGGCTTTCAGTTCACCAATTCATTCTTTCAGCTGTGTTGCATTTGTTGTTAAATTTGTCCACTTAATTTCTAGTTTCAATTGTTAAATTTTGTTTATTTCTAAAAGTTTGTTTCTTTCCTAACATATTTGGATATTTGATAACATTTCTGGTTCCTTGAACATATCTTCAAACTTGTTTTTAATTTCTTTTTTTTATTTTTTGAGACGGAGTCTCACTCTGTCGCCCAGGCTGGAATGCAGTGGTGCGATCTTGGCTCACTGCAACCTCCGCCTCCTGGGTTCAAGCAATTCTCCTGCCTCAACCTTCTAAGTAGCTGGGATTACAGGCATGCGCCACCACTCCCAACTAATTTTTGTATTTTTAGTAGAGACGGGTTTCACCATATTGACCAGTCTAGTCTCAAGCTCCTGACCTCAGGTGATCTGCCCGCCTCGGCCTCCCAAAAGTGCTGGGATTACAGGTGTGAGCCACCGCACCTGGCCATTTTTAATTCCTTTAAACATAGTAAGTATAGTTCTTTTAGAGTCTGTATGTAGTAATTCCATTATCCAGAATCCTTGAGGGTGCTATTTCTGCAGTTTATTTTTTCTGCTAATTGTTCCTTATGTTGTCTTCTTTCCGTGTGTGTTTAACTAGTTTTTTAGTGTGAACTACATATATGTATTTTTTGGGGGGGAGGGAGGACTTTATGCGTGTGAATTATTTAAGCCTAGGACAAAGATGTATTATTCCAGAATCATTTTGCATTTGTTTGTACTAGCAGGACTGCCTGAAGGTGCTAACAGTCAAGAATCACTCAAAATCAAATTTGGGACCTGAGGTCCTTTGGACTACCTAAATAGCGTGAATTTGAGCTCCAGACTGACATGAGGACTAGCTTATGAGTCCAAGTTCTCAGCAATGAGTCTTTCTCTCTCTGCTCGTTAACTAGATTTGAAACTCTTTTTTTTTAATCTGCTGTAAGAGTGGGGGTGGGTGTCATTTTCTGTTTACTTACACCGAGGGTGTAGCCCTTTGCAGTCCTAACTTTATGCTAGAGAGGAAATCTTATTAGATGACTCCCCACCTGGAGGCAGTCTCTAGGCTTTTTACCTGCACACTGTGTGGTCATGAAAATCAAAGCTAAAGTTCCTGCAGTTAAGCAAATGCCCCCAGAGAGAAAGTCAACTGTATGTGCTCCACTTATCTCTGAGTTCTTTCATTCAGGTATTAGGCCTAAGAACTATTTACTCTCTTAAAATTCATCAGTGCATTTAAGATACTTTAAATATTTTATCCAGAATGCTAAATTGTTTCCAGTGGGAGGTTCAGTTTGTATACCTGTTCTCCATACTACCAGAAGCAAAGTCCCTCCCCATGTTTTTACCAATTCCATCTTTTGTTTCCAATTTGGTGAAGTTTGGTAGAATTGGCAATGAGTAGGGGAAAAAATTTGATCCAATAAAAATCAGGAAAATATGGTTAAGCAAACAACTAAGTTATTCCTTTTAAAACATATACTTCCTGTGCACCTGGGCTAGCTCTATAATCGCTATACAATAACAGGGTGACCGCACTGCCCTCACTCAGGGGATAGCTTCAGGCTGATTTCATACATATTCACACCGTTCAAGCCACTATGACTCCGTAAAGTGTTTAGGACCCTGGACCTCTGGCTTGGTAAGGTCCAAAACTGCTAAGTATTGGATTGAGGGATGCTCTCACTAGAAGTGCAGATGGAAAGTGGGTAGGGACGGGAGACCTGGTGATTGCGGGGCGGTAAGTAGAATCTTTGAGACAAACTGAAACATTATCCCAGAAAAGTTCAAGAAGCAAAGGGCCAGCAGGTGTCCTCACTAGAAAGCAACAAGAAAGATAAATCTTGCTGAATTAATCTTCCCGACCGTTCCCGGCTGCTCTTGACAGATCTTTTCACCTGGACCCTCCTGCCCTCAACCATGACTTCCCCCTACGTAGACTCAGCTTTATCCGCTCTGATCCTCCTCTGCTCTCCTTCCCTGGTCAGCTATTTATCAAGCAGAAAAGTCTCTCTTTATAAGTAGGCCTGCAGATCTTCTTCTGTGGAACAGTTTTCAGAGCCTTTGGAGTGAGACAGACATGAGGCAATAGTTCCAGGACTTAAAAAAAAAAAAAAAAAAGCGCCAGGTGAGGTGGCTCACGCCTGTAATCCCAGCACTTTGGGAGGCCGAAGCAGGTGGATCATGAGGTCAGAAGTTCGAGACCAGTCTGACCAACGTGGTGAAACCCCATCTCTACTAAAAATTAAAAAATTAGGCTGGCATGGTGGCGCACACCTGTAATCAAAGCTACTCAGGAGGCTGAGGCAGGAGAATTGCTTGAACCCAGGAGATGGAGGTTGCAGTGAGCCGAGATCGTGCCACTGCACTCCAGCCTGGGTGACAGAGCAAGACACCGTCTCAAAAAAAAAAAAGGAAAAAAATCCTGAACCAGTTAAATATTTAGAAAAGTATAAGGGCTGACAAAGAATTTATTCACTTTGTAGTTTTCTAAGTAAGAACATTAAAAAAAAAAAAAAAAAAAAAAAAAAAAAAAAAAAAAAAAAACCTTGCTACGTATCAACATCTAATGTTGTATCAGTTTGCTACGTAAGGGACCACCCCTAAAGCAGAACCACACGCTTTGGGCCCTTCTTGTCTCGGCCTGCTCACTGGAGCCTGACAGTTCAGATGCTCTCACTCACACATCTGGACCCTCAGTTTGGGCTGGAGCCTGTCTTCACATGGTCTCTGATCTCAAGAGGCCAGCCAGGGCTTGTTCACATGACGGTCAAGGGTTCCCAGCGGCAAGAGAGAAAATTTCAGGGCACAAGCCCTTTTCAAGCCCTTACCTCACCTTTGCTAATGTTGCATTGGTCAAAGCAAGTAACAAAGGCAGCCTAGATTCAAGAGTAGATAAATAGATTCCTCTTCTTGACAAAAGGAGCTACTCCATCACATTGCAAAGAGACACAAAAACAGAAACAAATTTGTGACCATTTGTGCTGCAGCCTACTACAACTGTAATCATCATTTCATAGAAAAAGATCATCTTACTATGGATAGTTAGAAAAAAAGTTCTTCAAATGTAAAATACTTAGCTATATATATATATATACACACACACACACACACATATATATATATAAACTCACAGCATTGTCCTTATTTTATTTTGTTTTTCCTAATACCCTGGACTGGTGAAAACTTTTATTCTTAGCAGCATTATTCCAGAGAATGGTGTTTGGAAGTATGTTAAGAAATGGAATCTGGCAACATTGGCTAGGATTAGAGAAAAGGGTGGGGAGACTGGAGGAGGGAAGCCAGATAAGAATGCAGATAAAGATAATGAGAGAGCAGGAAGTAGGTGAGTGGCCACTGGAATAACCAGAAAGGAGGGAAATGTGATAACTAGCTCAGAGTAGCTCTTTAGCACCAGGATAAGATGGGGTGTGTGTGTGTGTGTGTGTGTGTGCGTGTACGTGTGGGCGTGCACGTGTGTGTCTGAAAGGACGGAGCCCTGATTCTAGGGCTTTTGTTTTCTATTATTGATGACAAATCACCACTAATTTAGCCACTTAAAACAACATCCACTTGCTATCTCACAGTTTTCTTTTTGTCAGGAACCCAGACATCGGTTAAAATTTGATCCTCTGCTCAAGGTCCCACAAGGCCAAAATGAAGGCTTTGGTCCAGCTGGGCCCTTACCTGGAGGCTGCAGGGAAGAATCCATTTCTCGACTCTTTCAGGGCTGGAGGAATCCATACCCTTACAGTTGTGGGACCGAGGTTCCTCTTTCTTCGTTGGCTGTCAGCTTGTCTTAGTGTGCTCAAGTGATAACAGAATACCACAGGCTGGGTGGTTTAAACAACAGGCATTTGTTTTTTCACAGTTCTGGAGACTGGATGTCTATGATCAAGGTGCCTGCATGGTCACATTATGGTAAGGATGTTCCTCCTGGCTTGTAGATACCTTCTGACTGTGTCCTCACATTGGAGGGGTTGGGGGAGCGAGAGAGCTGTCTGGTATCTCTTCTAAGGGAACTCATCCCACCAAACCAGGATCCCAACCTCATGACCTCATCCTACCCTAATTGCCTCAAAGGCTCTGTCTGACAATATCATCACATTGGAGGTTAGGGTTTCAACATATAAATTAGGAGAGGAGGGACACAAACCCTCAGTCATAGGACAGCTCCTGGGGCTGCCTGCCTTTCTTCCGTGTGGCCCCTCTACCTTTAAGCCAGCAGTGACCCTAATGCTTCAGGTCTCTCTGTTTCCTTCTTCTGCCACCAACCAGAGAAAGCTCTCTGCCTTTAAGGGCTTGTGTGATTAGATCACACCCACCTGGATACTCTCTTTATTTCAAGATCGTTTCTGCTGTCTAAAATGATCCTGGGATGATATTTCATCATATTCCAGGGTTTAGGGCAGGACATATTCAGGTAGCAATTTTATAATTTCTGCCTACTGCATCATTTCTTATAAAGACGAAGTGAAAGAATCAAGGAGATTTTTTCATACTATGTTATTGTGTAATAACTGTCACCTCATAGGATTATTGTTGGATGCTTAGAATATCATGTATAAGAAAATGCATTGCAAATATAAAGCCCTTTAGGGATCATATCTCTTATAGACAGAGTGAAGGGTTGGAATGAACACAGATTCATTGAACTGGAGTTTGAAATTCACCTCCACCACTGGTCAATGGCCTCAAACATCCTTCTCCTTTGGGGAATTTTATTAATTGCTACCACTAGGTGTCATCTGCCCAGCTGGAGAGAAGATAAAGCTCCCTGAGGCTGGGGTCTGCTTGGGACTGAGACGGGTGCATTGCACAACTCCTGGGAGATTTGGAAGCCTGGAGCAATCTGGAGGAATTCAACTCTTCCAAAAGAGTGAGCAACTGATTAGCTTTGGAAGGGGTTTATCATCAGTGCAGGCAGGTGGTGGTGACAGCGCCCTGTCATGGTTTTGTCACCTCCCGTGGCCCGGTTTTTCTGTCTGGGAAGTGAAGTGCTTGCTTGCCAGCTTCAGCAGTGTGTTTTGGTGCCCTCGAGAACTGGGGTGGATGGCGTGAGCCAAAGCAAAAACCAAAATGTTGACACTGACATCTCAGCCATTTTTAGGGTCCAAGGGGTAGTGGTGGAAGTCTTTGTTGCCAAGGATTCTGTGAGGCTTGGCTCTCAGGACCTGGACCATGGCTAGTGTTCCTCACTGGGGCAAATACATGAACTGTAGATACAGTCAGGAACTTGGCATGAGGGGCAGAGCCACTGCAGGAGGTTTGAGTCCGGAACTACTGCTGGTGCTATTAGAATATAAATGACTTGCAAAAGACAACCCTTGCCATGGAGAGCTCTCCTGCAGGATGTAGGACACAGACTTAAAAGAGACAACTCTGAATTTATGCTTATTATCTATGGTGGTGAAGTGAGCTCCGATGTGAGGGAATGCATGTTCATGTGTGCTTTTTTTTTTCCTCTTTTTTAAGACAGAGTCTCACTCTGTCGCCCAGGCTGGAGTACAATGGCGCAGTCTCAGCTCACTGCAACCTCTGCCTCCCAGGTTCAAGTGATTCTCATGCCTCAGCCTCCCAAGTAGCTGGGATTACAAGAGCACACCACCATGCCCGGCTAATTTTTGTATTTTTAGTACAGACAGGGTTTTACCATGTTGGTCAGGCTGGTCTTGAACTCCTGACCTCAAGTGATCCACCCACCTCGATCTCCCAAAGTGCTGGGATTACAGGCGTGAGCCACTGGGCCTGGCCACATGTGTACTTTTTTAGCACTAGACTCTAATTACCTAAATTCCATAGGAGTAACTGCCTATAGCCTTATAACCAATGCCATTGAAGAAAATATGGACTACACAAGTTTAAAAGTTTATTTTTATTTAAACTTTTTTAAACTTTAAAAGTTTATTTTTTAATTCATATAATCTCTATACAGAAATCACCAAAATTTCAACAACTTAATATTAGATAGGATGTTTCAGATTTTTTAAAAAAAACACAAAAAATTCAAAAGGTAAATTATAAGTGAAATGTTTTTTTTTTTTTACCATGGTTTATGAGAAAGTTGGTCTTGAGAGTTATTCTCAGAAGCTGGGATCTCAAAAAGGGCATTAGAATATGAAGAAATAGCAGAAACATTGTTTTGTTTAAATCTGCCCAAGTATCTAATGCATTCACTAAATCAATTTGTCAAGGGCTCAGGAAGATGTGAAGTCTGTCACAGGCATGCCTCAGTAATGCAAGGGAAGCCAGGATCTGTGACTACCCCTCAGACCCCAGACCTTTCCCTCTGCTGGCTTGCTCTATGGTAGAGACCTGTTCTTTGAGTGAACACTGATTTCCCTTTGCCAGTAAGTCTTGGCCTGTGTCCAGAACATAAATGCATAAAGTAGTGTAAAACCCCATCATCTGTGGATACACCTGTCCCTTCTTAATCTAATTTGTAATCAGACCATTTCCCCCGAAATCCTTGTTTCTGCTCAGCCATGACAGGCCTGAGTCAGTTTATTTTCTATATTAGAAATAAATTTGGTAATGAGAGAGCTTTCTACTACTTGCAAAGGTGTAACAATAATCTATGGCATTTTCGAGTTTTTACTGTGTGTTTCATAACCCTGACGTTGACCCATTGACAAAGATATTATTGCTATACCCCACTTTATAGAAAGGTGAGCCCCTGGAAAGCAGTATGGCAATCCTCAAAGAGCTAAAAGCAGAACTACCATTCAACCCAACAATCCCATTACTGGGTATATACCCAGAGGAATATAAATCATTCTGCCATAAAGACACATGTATGCATATGTTCATTGCAGCACTATTCACAATAGCAAAGACATGGAATCAACTAAATGCCCATCAGTGACAGATGGGATAAAGAGAATGATAAAGATAAAAAGACAAGAAAATGAAAGAAAAAAATGATAAAGATAAAAGAAAATGCATAGTATTCCATATACACCATGGAATACTATGCAGCCATACAAAAGCCGAGATCATGTCCTTCATGGGAACATGGATGGAGCTGGAGGCTCTTATTCTCAGCAAACTAACGCAGGAACAGAAAACCAAATACTGCATTGTCTTACTTACAAGCAGGAGCTAATGATGAGAACTTACAAATGCAAAGAAGGAAACTACAGACACTGGGGTCTACTTGACGGCAGAGGGTAGGAGGAGGGAGAGGAGCAGAAAATACAACTACTGAGTACTGGGCTTAATTCCTGGGTGATGAAATAATCTGTACAACAAACCCTCCTGACATGAATTTACCTATGTAACAAACCTCCACGTGTACCCCCGAACCTAAAATAAACATAACAAAAAGAAAAAGAAACAAAGTTGATGCTCAGAGGGTACAGTAACCTTCCCAGTCAAATGGTGAGGCTGTAGCCTAGCAGGATTCCCACCTGGGGTCCAGGCTGCAGGCCCTGTACTTTGGTGCCACTCACCACTGTACCTCTCAGGAAGCGTGTGCTCACCTGAGTCTGTGCCTGGAGCCCCCACGTGCCTTTGACAGTATGATGGGAGCATGTCACAGGCTAGCACTCTGAAAGGGTAGTCATTGGCCCTTCACTTGTATGAGATGAACTTTCACTTTGATGTCTGCCTTCTGCCCATTTCGGTGGCAGAACTGGTTTTTCAAAGCCTCAGTTTCTTAACTGGTAGAATGGGTCTAATTTTTTCGCTGCTGAAAACTCCTATGGGATATTATGAATCTTAAATGAGATAATATACTGTCATGTGCTTGTTAAACTATAATGCATTACCTCAAACCAGATGTTATTGTTAGTGTAATTATATCTTATAATTCTGCTTTAATAAAAAATGAGGCCTAAATTATATTTTCCTTGAAAATTACATTGTCCTGTTCTGAAAATAGTTACTTTTATGTCCTTGCCATGGTTGGAGCTTTCAAAAAAAGAATTACTTTTAGATTCTTTTAAAAATATCCAGATTCTATTTTGTTTCCTGACAGATACTTTCCCAGTTTTGTGTTTCCTGTGGAGGAGCGGGGAAGTACACCATTAAAAACAATCCTAGAGAGCTTTCTTGCTTGGCACTAAGATCAAATTTAGCTGGGAACCTCTACTGCTAGGGCTGCGCTGACATCCTTATTCAGCCTAGTATATGGCAACGTTTTGAGATAAATTCTCGATCATGTAGAAGAGATTCTTTTAAGAGCAGAAGTCAGGAGGAAACATCCTTCCTGGCTTTTATGATTACCTTATCTGGGCATAATAATAAGCACTCCCTTGTAGGCCAGTTTTTCTTCCAGAATGTTCAAGAATGTAGGTTACATGGTTCAGTTATAATAACACTTTAAGAACACAGTAAATCAAATCGCATTGCCTAAAAGTCCCTGAGTGTCATGGCAGGTCCAGGACAGAGTGGCCTAGTTGCATAGATTGAGGTTGCTGAGTAGCTCCACTCAGCAGCAACAAGAAGAATCCAGTGTCACTTCAGGCCGGGATGCTCCCAGTCCTGAAGCAGCCCAAACCTATGCAGTAAAGAGATAAAAAATGACGACCAGTTAGGATGGATCACCTCTCTAACTCAGTCACATCTTTTTTCCCCAAGGAAGGAATCAAAATTGTATTAGTCTCTCAAAAAAGAGTCATCTTATATTCTACAAATAGGGTTAATATTGTGTACAAAATAATATTTGTGAACAAAAGTCTCTTTTAGCTGGTGATACATCAAAAGAACCGCTTTTGTGGGTTAGAGTTTTCCTTCCCAATAAAATAATTTTTTGAGCTGTGTTTTGTGTTCAGATTTTATAGCCTAGCCAATGTGTTATTTAGTCTTATTAAAGTGCCTTGAGTTTCGGTGTGACCCAATTCTTGCTTAAACTTCCCTATGCTAACATCATATATTGATCCTGGAGTCCAAGATGATGTACCTCAAAACAACAAATATGCAGAGCCTTTATTGAAAACAAACAGTTTCCCTTTCAAATGCTTGGGATTTTATTTATACTTATCGTAAAATTGTTTAAAAATATAATTGTGGAAGCACCCAAAATGAATCTACATTATAGTTATTTACTGAGTATATATTAATATGATTTTAGTTTTGATATTGATATGATGAATCAATTCAGTTATCCCCTTAGCACCTTTCTGCCTCAGTTAATCTGTTTCTTAAATGTTGCTGCCTTGTTCTTGCAATCTGCCTGGTGGCCCATCAGAGTTGTCTCCTGGGAATTAAATGAAATGGGAATACCTTCTCTATTAAATTCAGGTTTTTAGTGTCAGATTACTTTTAATTTGCAAGAAACTACATACAGTATTTGCATATTCAGTTATATATTTGCCTTCAAGAGTTGTGTTGCAAACTCTTGAAGGCAAAGATATATTTTAAGCCTGTTTGGGTTTCCACTGTTTAATAAATATGTCTTAATAGTATAAATTATCATATCTTCTTATTCCCTGACTCCTCTCTTGATTGAATTTTTTCGTCCCTCTCAAGCTGACTGTAATAACTTCTTTAGGAACTTTGTCTTTAAATTTCTTTGAAGAACCTAGAGCTACGTATTTTCAACCTATTAGACCTAGCTCCTTTTTTTGTAACATTTAGTCATGCCTCATTTACTGTCTTGAAGTGAAGTTTAAAGATAATACAACTCACCTATACATATAACTTTTTAAAAATATATATATGTTTAAATCCCTATCTTTAGGATACAAGAGAAAGGTAAGAACAGTAATCCACGGTAAACTACTCTGAATTTCAACCCATCAGTACTCTGGCACCATTACATGGGAGGCATGCTAAAATAGTAGGATGTGTGCACCTCTCGCACAGCCACCATGGATGCGCCACCCCCTCAGCCCCAGGCAGAGTGGGCCAGGTGTGGGCCAGGTGAGGCCCTATATAATTTCCCAAAGTATAATTTCCCCTATATAATTTCCCAGTGTGATAATTTCCCAAATTGATGGTCAATTGCTGTTAAAGCTTTGAACACACCAAGTACGGTTTTTCCTCAACTTATATGCTAATGCATGCCTCAAAAATATTAAGGATATTAAACTTGGGCACAAATATTTTCTTTATATGTAAAACAGATAGATTCCAGACTTAGATCATTGTAAGTTTTTTATCTCCAAGGATGTCAAGGGGGAGCATTTGAAAGTCAGGTGAGACGTGGGACAATTTTTCATTGTGCAGGAGAGCGCCACACTTTGCAGGGCATCAAGCAGGTTCTGCCTTCTGCTCATGGAATGTCAGTAGCACCCTCCCCCATCACTAGGATGACAAAACCACCCCACAAATTTTGAAATTTGTGAAATAGTGAGAAACACTATTATAGAACATTGAGGATGCTTTGTAATGAATGTGATTTTGCTTTATTAAGGAGTATAATTTTTGTAGAAATCTATGTTATAGCCACCTTCTATTGAATGATCATCATTTGTCTTGCTACTAGATCATAAGCCTATCAAGGTCCAAGATGTATCTTACTGTGTCAAGGGGACCAACACAGTGTCAGGCAATATATTGGTGATTGGTCTGTTGAATAAATAAAAACTCATGAACAATCTCCTCTATTTTCAAAGGAACTGATATCATTAATTAGTAATACATACCACTGTTACCAAACTTCATTGTTAAAATATTACTGTTAAGCTATTAAATGCTGGATTGTACACACCTAGAAAATAGCCAGTGATCTATGCCTAGTTGGAGCAGGTTATCTTTCTTTGTGTGTTGAAATTTTATTAATACCATTTAAAATAACATGTAAGAAAAGAGATGCTAGCAACATTTACAGACTCTGTGTTTTTTTCTCCTTTAAAGAAAATTATTCTTCTCCATTGTTACAAAACTATTGAGAGCTTCTTGGTACAATAGGGCAGAGAAAAACAATAAAGACAGTCTCCATCCCCTGGAGTGTTGTCATCCATTTGGAGTGACGGACTAACATCTAGAACCATTAAAGCTAATAACTAAGTGCCAGGTGGAATAGTGATGTTGATAGATACAGTAAGAGTCCAAGGAAGGGATTATAATGACTCATCAGGATAGTCAGAAGGCTCATGGAATGATAGGACTTGAACTCATCTTAAGTGATGGGTGGAATTTGAACTGGTGAAGGGGACCACATCCTCAGCAAAGGGAGAAAAATGTAACAAAGGTTTAGAGGTGGCAATTAACGTGATAGGTGTGGAAGGCAGGCAGCAGGGCAGTGGCCAGGGATGATGGTGGGTTGGAGGAGGAAGAGTATGACTATTGGGGAAAAATATAAGGAAAGTTGGTTGGAAGAGTGAGGGCCAAACTCAAAGATTGTTTTGGCCAAAATTAACTTTAAAATATCTGATGTTAATCTTATGTTATACCTTTAAAAAAAAAATTATCTTCAGAGGCTTGTTTTTTATTTTACTTATTTGTGTCAGTAAAAATAAAATGTTCACAGCCAGATTTTGGATTGAATGCTTAGTAGTCATGCAAGTATCAAAAGCAAGGTTTAAATAAGAGAAAATGTTATCTTTTTTTTTTTACTGTATTATTTTACTATTCTATTTTATGATTTTGTATTGCCTTTATTCAGTTAACTCAAGTTAGAATAGATGAGAATATGGAGTTAAAGGAAGGCCATGTGGAGAGCTAAGCCTGAATTGGAATCAGGAGTCACTTACAGCTGTGCCACCTTGGGCAGTAACTTGACTGCAATGAACTTCAGTTTTCCCATCTTTAAAATGAAGGTAATACCTTATCCATAAACATACTACAGGTCTGTGGATTGTCATAACAGCCTGTTGTGTGGCACGAAGAAGGCACTTGATGGATGTTAGGTCTCTTATTGGATTAAAATAAGATATTTAACTCCTTTAAGATTAGGTACAATTTGTGTTGAGTCATGGAACCATTAAAGCTCATAAAAATTACATCATATGAGGCAAGTATGTATTAGGAGTGACCTTGGATTCTCTAAACTTCAGTTTCTTAATCTATAAAATAGGGATAAAATACTTGTAGAGTTATGAGGATTAAGTGAGATAATGCATGAAAAGTACTCAGCACAGTGACTGCTGATACCTAGCAATCATGCAATAAACACTATCATTAGTATAATGATGTTATAATTATGATGCCTACATGATGCTACACATTTATACTGTCTCTATCTTCACTACAGTCTTAAGTGGTGTGTATTATTAATGTTCTTATGTTTATATGAGCAGGAACTGAAGTACAGGGAACTTGAGTGACTAGCTCAGAGTTTCCTACTGGTTCATTAGTGAGATTGGACTTGACCACAGATCCTTTGAATCCAAATCAGGTGTGGTTTCACCATGCTACTGCTGCTTCAATCCTTTGCAATGTGTAGGATAACCCCTTCCTTCAAATCCCCATTAAAAATGATTTATGACTGGGTGCAGTGACTCATGCCTGTAATTCCAGCATTTCGGGAGGCTGAGGTGGGACGATCGCTCAAGGCCAGAAGTTTGAGACCAGCTTGGTCAACATAGTGAGACCCAGTTGCTATAAAAAATTTTTGAAAAAAAATTAACCAGGCATGGTGGCACATGCCTGTAGTCCCAGCTCCTTGGGAGACTGAGATGGGAGGATTGCTTGAGCCCAGGAGGTTGAGACTGCAATGAGCTATGATCATGCTTCTGCACTCCAGCCTGGGTGAAAGAACGAGGCCCTGTCTCAAAAAAAATAAATAAATATGAATATAAATGATTTATATAATAATTTGGAAATCACTGGACAGAATAATGAACCTTGCTTGAGACCCAGAGCCTAAGTAACATTTCTTGTAGTACCAGCCCTGCCTAGAGCTGCCTGCCCAATGATGAAGGTAAAGATGAAACAGATAACCCTGTTCCTAGCAACTCCACTTTGTTTGCAATGAATTTTTTCCAATGCCTTCATGCTCACAGTGCAGGCTGTGGAACTTGGGTGGGAAATTTGACTATTAGGATTTATTCAACACAGTTTGCCTTTTACTATTGATCACTGCTTCCCAGAATTGTAAACATGTTTGATTTATTACCATCTATTTCATAGCCAAGTTTCCAAATCTAGTTGTCAACCAATGTTAATGGTTTCTTTGGTTCTATTTAGAGTGACAATAAATGTTTTGGAGGCACAACTAATGTGAACAAAGGTACTACAAACCTAGACATATGTTGGGTTGCAGAAGTTGCCATAATAGACCCATATGTAGTATTGCTCTTGGCACATGGCAGAATTTTAGCAAGTTGAAAATAAAGTTTGCAGGAGCAGGCAAATGTTAAACATCTGCCAAAGTGAATTATGAAACAGAAATTGTATTTACCAGAAATGTTTGTGCTTTTTAATTACCTGAACATTATAATGCTCAGTATTTTGGAGCTATGTGAAAAACCTAAAATCTTAACATTAACATTGGAACTCATATTCTTCATTGGAGTGGAAGTTGGAGGGTGTCCTGTCTTTCTTACTCTTTTGTTTTTAAGGACAGACCTTTTTTTTTTTTTTTTTTTTT
>NW_016837762.1:243483-349424 GCF_001698545.2 Rhinopithecus bieti | reverse complement strand
AAGGTCGTCTGGTGATTTTTTTTTTTTTTAAACTGAATTGCTGTGAGAAAGTATACAGCTCATCTGCTGGCTCAGGGTCTGTGCCAAAAGAACCTTTGGAATAACAACAGTAGAATTCATGAGATTCCTGTGAGTTTCATTCTGTTCTTTGAATGCTGGCTTATTGAAAGATATATGGGCAGCCACAGGCACAGCTAGAATTAGGCACAGCCAGAATTCACCATCTGCCACTACTCTTGGGAGTATAGGAAGATGATGATAATTTTTAACATTATTAATTATTCATCTTAGACATTTATTAAGACTCCACAGTCTTCAGCTCTTGGAGCTCACGCTGTAAATTAAACAGACCTAAGAAACAGAAATGGAACCAGAAGAAACATCTATCTCCTTTCAAAAAATAAATAAACTGAAATGAGTTGGCTTTAAGAAAACAATATATATAGTAAATTTTACTTAAAATTTATTTTTTCTCTAGTGTGAGAAGGTACAGTGGATGGACAACACATTAAGGTTGGGAAAAGGCAAAATATAAGTGTATGGCCCTGATAACTTTAATAGACTCTTTAGATGAGAAAAAATGTAGACCTTTTCTCTGAGGTCTGTGAACATGTTCTATGAACATGTAGACCTTTTCTGAGGAATGCCTATATTTGATTTATTAGTAGAAGTAAAACCAGATTAAGAACATTTCAACACTGAAAAAAGACCTTGAAGTAACCTAACCATGTGCCCTGTGCATGAAACTTCTCAATAACATCCTCGTGGCAGATGTGTTCAGCTTCTGCTTAAATATCTCCCATGACAGAAAAATCATTACTTCCAGAGGAAATTGATCCACTCAACATATTTACTGAGCACCTGTTTACTGTGTCTGATCTGGTAGAGCTTACACCTAGGCAGAAGAGTCAGACAGTAAGCAATATATTCAATAAATAAGTAAATTATGTGTCAAGTTCATTCCATTTTCAGATGTGTCATCTTGTCAGAAAGCTTTTCCTTATATTTCCTTCCACATAATGATTGTTTACGTGTTTGAAGAAAGTATTTGTTGCCCTCTCAAGTCACCTAGTTTTCAAACTGTACACTACTGGTTGGTGAAACAGTTGTTCCTATGTATTAGTTTGCTAGGGCTGCCGTAACAAGGTACCGCAAGTTGTTTGGCTTCAACAACACACATTTGTTTTCTCACATTTCTGAAGGCTAGAAGTCCCAGATCAAGGTGCTGGCAGGGTTGGTTCTTTCTGAGGCCTGAGACCTCTCTCCTTGCCTTATAGATTGCTGTCCTCTCCCTGTGTCCTCCCGTGCTCTTTGTATGTGTCTGTGTGATAATCTTCTTTTCCGTGTGTGTGTGTGTGTGTGTGTGTGTGTGTGTGTTTTGAGACCGAGTCTCACGCTGTCACCCAGACTGGAGTGGAGTGGTGCAATCTCGGCTCACTACAACCTCCTCCTCCTAGGTTCAAGCCATTCTCCTGCCTCAGCTTCCTGAATAGCTGGGATTACAGGCGCTCACAGGTTTCACCATGTTGGCCAGACTGGTCTCATACTCTTGACCTCAGTTCATCTGCCTGCCTCAGCCTCCCAAAGTGCTGGGATTTACAGGAGTGAGCCACAATGCCCGGCCACTAATCTTCTTGAAAGGGCACTAGTCATATTGGATTGGGCCCACCCTTCTGACCTTGTTTTATCTTAGTTGTTATTTTAAAAGCCCTGTCTCCAGATACAGTCACATTCTGACGACTGAGGGTTAGGACTTCAACATATGGATTTTGGGGGCACAAGTCAGCCCCTAATACATATCCCTTGTCTGTTGGAACCCACTGAAGTGGGAGGATAATTCCATGGATATAACCAGGCAAGATGGTCCCATCCCATGTTCTAGACATCTAGATTATGCTTGATAGTCCCAGCATGGTTGAGTGATATTGAGCTTGTGGTCTACGAGAAATCCCAAGTCTTTACACAGCCTGTTTTTTTTTTAGTCTTGTGTTCCCCTATCCTTTGCATAATTTATTCTTTTGGCTAGTCACACTGGGGACACAGCCAGGAACCAAGTAGAAATTGTCCCTGTCTCTTGGAACTTAACATATATTAAGGCTGTCAGTGAACAAGTGAACAAACAAATATATAATTATAAATTGTAAGATGTACTATAAAGTGAATAAACAGATAAATAATAGAGGATACATCCTAATCTTGATCGGTTTTTTTTTGGTGGGGTATGCACTTTGGCATTTACCCTGAAATAAAACATTATTTTTAATATATCTGACCTATTATTCCACCCTACCCCAGCCATTTACAAAACAGATCCTGGCTGTTATTTGTTATATTTAGTGACCTCATCCTTCACTTTATTCCTAAATGTGATAAGTATGACACCTCTGGCTTTATCCAAATCATTAATAAAAATATCTAACGGGACAGAACAGTACCATTGTTGTCCTAGAGCTAACAGTGATATCCTTTAGCTACACATAGATAAAGGTCTAGCTAGCATGTATAAAGTGAGACACTCTTATTAGCTAGAAATATTAACAAGATTAATGCTGCCCACTGCTAAGTTTTCTGTTTCACCAGCCGAGTCTTAAATGTTCCTCTGGCTGTACCACATTGATCACAAAAGGCCTTTCAAGTTGTCTGCCTGATGATTTTTAAAAGGTCAAATTCATTTGAAGTATTTCACTCATAATGTGGGGAAATAGAAGTGGTTTTCAGTCTCACCAGAAAGAACATCATTTACAAACCAGAATGCCTACGTTTTGCAGGGCCAAGGCTCCGAGGTGATGTTCATCAGCTCCTTTCACGTGGATCTAACCTGCCCATGTAGGCCCACTCCAGTCACCTGGAAAGTGTGAGTCCAAGACCAGAGCCTACCCAGGCCATTTCCGTGATGCCCTGTCTCTCCTTACTTGGGGCATCCTTGGCTTTAATGGCTAATTCTGTACTTGCTGCCCTGGCTCTATCTGGTCTCCCACACAGACAGTTCCCACGTTTGTGCTTGGCCATCGAATGCAGTGTTTGGATAAGAGGCACCCCAGATCTCTCAGCTGCCAGTCCACTGAGCTGACTCTCTGGTTGGAGTAGGGAGAGTTTAATCAAATTTAGAGAACTGGGGATTGGACAAATCATCCAGCAGGCACATCACCCTTGGTTATCACAGGGTTACCCACCCAGAGCAGTGGAGAAAATGAAATGTTTTCGGAGACAGTCAAACTTGACCTTTAATTTAGCATGGCCCATAGCTTGTCAAAGTTCATCAGCAGAGCGGTACTGTTGTAAGCATTTGCTAATGTAGAAATTATTTGACATTAATTTACTTGCTAATTTGACACATTTTTATATAACATAGAGTAAGTTAAATTGCAGCAAAATTTATTTATTTATTTATTTATTGAATATTTCTTAAACACCTATCACATGCCAGGCATTGTTCTGGGTGCTAAAATTATAACAGTGAATAAAATAGACACAGCTCCTTCCCTCGCAGATCTTATATTCTGGTGGGGGAAGGTGAGAGACTAAGACCATGTCAATATGTATTATTCAGAGAGTGAAATGTGCTTTGAATAAAATAAAACAAGGGAAGAAAGTTGCAGTGACAGGGGAAGGAAATTTCACCTTATATTGGATGGTCAGGAAACAACATCTTGTTGATAGGGACAGCCTGAAGAAAGAGAAAGAAAAAACCACATGGATACCTGGAGAGAGGAAGTTTGGGCAGAAGGAAGAGCAAATGCAAAGGCCCTGGGCTTGGTCTTTTAAGGAAAAGCAAGGAGGCCACTGTGGCTGGTGTAGAGCTGGTGCTTATTCTACACTGCTGCATTTCAGAAAGTGTAACAAAGAACCAGATTGATCTTTGCTAGACTTGCCCTATTTTGTTTTGGTTGTTAACTAAAATTACATGAGAAAAGAGTATTTTTTATACTGCTAAGGCTGCATTCTTAATTGGCTAAGGAGTTAACCCCCGGTGTGTGTGTGTGTGTGTGTGTGTGTGTGTGTGTGTGTGTGAATGTGAATGATATATATACATACCTATATACACACACACGTTTGTTTAATGAAATGGGAGAGAAGTTGAGACGTACCTTTCTGTGCTTCAATGTGAGCCTGTGAGAGTTAGTAGTTTACCTGAGATACAAAACCCCTTTGTAATCTATTAGGCAGCCTGTTATTAGCAATCAGTCCTACAAGTGCTATTATTTTCATCCTCCAAGTAAAGCATAGGAGTTGGGTAAGGGTCAGAGTAGTTTGAAATTTGAATAAGAACTCAAATTCTTTACTGACTTCCCTCACACCTACATCTAACTTCTGCAAGAGCTATTCCATTAGTGGCGAATGATTTAATATGCAAAACCTGGGGTGACTTTACCTGCCAGTTCAGTTTTTAGACATAGTTGGCTTGCCCTGAGCTCTTGTTGGCCTATTTCTGGGCATTGTGCATCCTGAGAAATATTGGGATTTTTTTTCTGTTACAAAGCAAACATTTCTTATGCTTCCAAGGTGTTTACATGTGTCAGGCCCTAAGTGGTGGCCCTATCAGGAGCAGAGTGTGCAGGTGATGCTGTGCAGGGTGGGCATGGCTCCGACTGTGCTGTCTGTGGTTCCAGTATCCCAGTGGGGCTGTGCCTATCCACCAACCTGCTAGTTACCACAGCAGATAACATAGTAGACTCGGGGTTCAAGAAAAACAACCACCCAGAGCAAATGAATAAAACTGTAACTGCTTCATGGCTAGGCTCTCTGAAGAAATGCCTCTGACATAACCTCAGTTGGTCCTCAGAAGAAAGTTTGCAAAAACAAGAACAATGTCTGAACTCATTCCTCGACCATAACTATCATATTTAAATGCCACAGTTTCTCTATGTGGGAAATTCAAAGACATTGTGGACCTTTGCATGATGTGAAGGTGTATTAATTAGCTAGCTAGCTCCTTTTTGGAAAAGAAAACCTCGGAGTAAGACATAGAGGTCTTTCTTGGCTGGAGCTGCTCCTTGGTGAATGATCAGCTAGGTAAGCGTGTTCCAGTAAAATTAAGCCTCGCCATTGACAAGTGTTTGGAGAGCATTGTAAGATTCATGGATACATCCCACATTTGCCTTGTTGTTTGCTAAGGGTTGAACATACGGCATTTAAGGAAATTTTGTGGTTAGTAACAGAAGATTTCAAAATTAATCTCTAGTATTTATATCTCTTAGCTTGGATATTTTAATAAAAACACAATATTCCGTACTGTCATGTGATTGCTAGCCTTTGATTTGTATGAAACAATCGTTTCACTCTTTCTGTAGATTTCTACAAAAAATCACTTGGCAGATACATAGCAAAAGAATATTATATTTATTGTATTGAAAGGGATGCTATCATACCCAATGCTTCTGAACTCACCCACAAAAATAAACCTCATGTTTATACTTAAATTGATTTATTCAGCTAGCATGTTTTAGAATCTGTTATGTACCAAGCACTATGCTAGACGCTGGTAATTCAGAAATGAGGGACACAGCCTTCCTCTTCCATCAGGGAGCTTACAGTTTAGTGGGGAGATAGAGAAGTAAATTGCAAACACAAGATCAGGTAACAAGTACTACTGGGGCCCAAAGCAAGGGCATTTCACTTTGCCTGGTGAAGTCAGTCAGAGCTTCTCAGAATGGGTAAGGGTTAGAGCTGGAATTAAGAGGAAGGAGAAGCAGAATGTATAGTGCAGGACCTAACACTGTTCACAGCCTGATGTTTTGGCAGACTTGCAGACAGTTCCCTATAGCTGAAGCATAGGGTTGCATGAAGTTAGAGAGGTGGGAAGGGGTCTTGTATGGCAACAAAGGGTTGGGCTTTATCTCAAAAGGGATTGAGAAGCATTGAACAATCTGGCAGCAGTTATGAGGACTGAGCCAATAAGAAGTCTATTGCATCGATCCAGATGAAGAATTACAAGTACCTTAATTAACAGAATGATGGTAGGTATGAGAATGAGAAAACAGATACAAGAAATTTTTAAGAGGTAGATTCAACAGGGCTTGCTGAGTCTTTGAATCTGGAGGATAAGAAGGAAGAAAAATCTTGAATTTCTAACTTGAGTGACTTAGAAAATGATGAAGTCATTCAGGCAATAAAGGAGAAAGTAAGAACCGGGGAAGGAGAGTGGTTAGCTCAGATGTACCATGAAATTTCAGGTACCTGAGGAGTATCCGGATTAAGGTGGACAATAAGATGTAAAGAGGTAACAAATGGACATGGACTTCCATGGAGAGGTCTGAGGTGTAAAAGTAATTTGGGAACCATCAGACAATAGGTGAAGCTTTGGGTTCAGATGAAACATCCTAGGCAATATTTATATATAAGAAGGAAAGGGGCTGAATATGGAGTTCTGAGTTATTCTTGCCATTGCAGGGAGGGACAGAAAAGGAGCCCCTAATGCAAAGAGACCAAATAGTCACAGAGGTAGGAGTTCAGAGGAGACAAATGTCACAGTAGCCAAGTAAAGTGAACGTCTCAAAAAAGAAGACTTGACCAGTAATGCCAAATGCTGTCAAGAAGCCAAGTAGGGTGAGAACTGGAAAGTTCCATAGGGCTTAGACATTGGTAGTCATGACACACTCATTCCAAATATGCTGGAATGGCAGTAAGTTGGAATGAAGGGGATTAGGAAGGAGAGACAGAAAAGTTTCTAAGAAACTTGGCTGTGAGGAGTGAAAGTGAAATAACTAAATATGAGGAAAGAGCTGTCTGCTGCTGGTTGCCACTAACTCTGTCAAGCTGATTTCTCCCAACCTGAGTGAACAAGAGCAGCAAGGAATGCCCTGTCCCCCATCAACATTCAAATCAACAGGATCTTACTAACAGTGTTTTAAAGGATAAAGGTGGCCAATCCTAGTTAGACACCTGTCCTGGGGCTTTGTAGTACCTCCAGTTATTCTGAAGTAGAAAAAGAGTTTCGGATTTACTAGAGATGTTATAGCTTTGATGTAAGCAGTCTTTAGTAGACAAAACCTTGCTTTGAATAGCATGGATGTGAAATAGCTCCAATGAGAAATCTCTCCTTTAACACACAAGAAGTAACAGGATCAATGTCTCAGCTCTCTACCTTAACAGGCATTTGAGGGTACACAAAAGGGCAGTGGATTTTAGTCAATCCAGTTCTCCCACCAGTGAGGACCTTGGATACATTGTTTACAGCTTGGCCTTGAGGTTGTCATCTATATGGTGAGTAGATTTGATTCAATGACTTACAAGATCCACCTCTCCCAGATATGTTGGATTTCAATCCTGTCTTCAGAGCTTCTATTTGTTTTCCCTTTCACCATACCTCCCATGCATTTCCTTTCCTCCCACACATACAGCTTCTGCAGCGTCCAAGTCTACATTACACTGCTAGGGAAAGAGCCCCATCTACGACTGACACGGTCAGAGATTGTGTCACGGAAGTCAGAACTCAAACACTGAGGAAATTGAGACTGTTTTTCTCCAGCCGCTTACTTTCCTTGGCTTTTCTCCACCCTTTGCTGCCAGCTTATTCTCCATCATGCTTCTCTTAGTCCAAATGGGACTTTGTTCAAACAGATACCCAAGGGCCTAAAAAAAATATGGAGAAGACTAAAGACCTGAATCAGCCAGGGTTAAGTCACTGACCTGCTCTGACTCCCTGTCATTGGTGAGAAGATCTGTTCATTCATTCATTTAATACCATGGCTGTTCATTCAGTAATTACTTACTAAGTGTCTACCATGTGCTATGTTTATTGTGTCCCCCTTGTGTCCTAGAACATAGGAGTAAGATGGTGACCAAAATAAACATAGAATGTACCTAGTGAAATTGATAGTCCAAACAGGGAGAAAGCATATTGAAAACTAGCTACACAATAAATGCATACCTTGTGATAAAGTATTTGTGTCAATAAGAAATGTCAACTGTGGCTCTGGATTTAGACCAGGGAGTTAAGGGAAGGCTTCTCTGAGGAAGCAATACTTAGATGGATGAAGGGCAAATAGAATTTAGCCAAGGGAAGACAGGCAGGTGGAACAGCAGGTAGAGTCAGGTAGAACAGCAATGCTGAGCCCTGAGGTGCAGGAGTCCTGGGTGGCAGGGAAGGTACAAGGTGAGACTGAAGAGGTAGGCAGAGGCCAACCATGCCACACCTGGAAAACCAGAAAAGTGTAATGTCATGGAAGCAAGAAAAAGAGAGTTGCAAGAAGGAGGGTGTGGAGCTACATCAAATGCTACAGAGATGCAGTTTCAGTTAAGGGCTGAGAAGTGCCCACTGGCTAAGTGGAAGCTGTTGGTCACCTTAGTGGAAATGTGGCCAAGGAGTCAGCCTGAAGTGGGCTGAAGGGGGAAGAGGGATAGAGACAGGAACTGAAGGCTGCGTATAAAGGCAGCTGTATTGAGACATTAAGCAATGATTGGGAAGTCGGGAAGGTAGGCTAGGAATTTGTATTAGTCTGTTCTCTCATTGCTGTAAAGAAACATCTGAGACTGGATAATTTACAGAGAAAAGAAGTTTGACTCATGGTTCTGCAGGCTATACAGAAAGCATAGTGGCTTCTGCTTTTGGGGATCTCTCAGGAAGCTTCCAGTCATGCCAGAAGGAAAAGGGGAGCAGGCGTCTTAACATGGCAGGAGCAAGAGAGAGTGAGGGGGGAGGTGTTGCATACTTTTAAACCACCAGATCTCATGAGAACTCACCATCATGAGGACGGTACCAACAGGGATGATGGTAAGCCATTCATGAGATATCTACCCCATGATCCAATCACCTCGCACCAGGCTCCACCTTCAACACTGGGGTTTACAATTCAACATGAGATTTGGTGGGGACACAGATCCAAATCATATCAGAATTGGAAGGAAATGTGGGATAAGATAAGGTTTTTTGCTTTGTTTCTGTTTGTTTGTAAGACAAGAGGTATTGGCTATGTTTTCATAAAGGCAAGGAAGATTTTATAGGAAGGGAAAGGTTAAGATGCAAGAGACCCATAGGAGTGAGAATCTTGGACAGGAGGCAGAAACAGGGTCAGGAGAGGGGGACAAAGGTGGCTTTGTGGATTTGGTGGCAGAAAAATGGGACTTCCTATCCAGTGCCATGTAGGAGGCAGGGTCATCCCTGAGAACCAGACGGGAGGAGGGAAGCAGGAAGGCTGTGGAGTGCACAGGGCAGAAATGACTGTTGCGGTGAGGGATGCTTGCTGGGCCCAGGAAGGTCTGCTGGGGAGGCCTGCTTCTCTGACCTGCCTGTGGGGTTTTCTGCTCACCGCTTGCCCCAGTGACCCTGCCAGTGTTCTTAGAAGGGTGTAAGAATGGTGTTTTGATTTTGTTCCCATGTTTTTCCAAAGCCAAATTGTACCACGTTACAGAATTTCCTACAGATCCTGAATATTCCGATGAGGGAGCAAGTGCTTTCTGCTCTGGTACTTTTATGCTATTTGATTTCAAATTAATTTCATGATTTGTTTCCTCCCGTGTTTACCCTTTGAGTTGCTTATTCCCTTTGGCCTCATCATTTGAAAAACCCATGATTTGGTGTCCATCTTTTCTGATTGTTTTTTGCAACTACATCTCACAGTTTAGAACCTTCCATTTCATTTTGTTTTGTTTTGTTTTGTTTTTTTTGAGACGGAGTCTCGCTCTGTCGCCCAGGCTGGAGTGCAGTGGCCGGATCTCAGCTCACTGCAAGCTCCGCCTCCCGGGTTTACGCCATTCTCCTGCCTCAGCCTCCCGAGTAGCTGGGACTACAGGCGCCCGCCACCTCGCCTGGCTAGTTTTTTATATTTTTTAGTAGAGACGGGATTTCACCGTGTTAGCCGGGATGGTCTCGATCTCCTGACCTCGTGATCCGCCCGTCTCGGCCTCCCAAAGTGCTGGGATTAGAGGCTTGAGCCACCGCACCTGGCCCCATTTCATTTTTATAGAACATGTTATAGAGTTGGAATCTTTCATGCAAGCTCACTTGCAAAAATATACAAATATTTTTGCCTTATGTATTTCTTGGTATTCTCTCTCTCTCTTTCTCTCTCTCTCTCTGTGTATGTGTGTGTTTGTGTGTCTGTGTGTGTGTCTGTCTGTCTCTGTCACCTTCAGGTAGCATTCATGGCAGTAACGAGAATGTCTGCTGGACCCTTTCCATCTCTCTTCCCTCCCCTCGGTACACCTGGTGCTCACCAGGTCCCTGCTGCTGTTTTGTCGCTTGACTTTGTATCATACTGAGTTTCTGCCCTGTGTTCTCTGCTTGTATTCTGTCTTCTCCTTCTCATAATCACTCCAGATCCCTGCCACTTTTTTTCTGGATACCCAGAGTCTTTTTCTTTCTTCCAATGACAGTCAGAAGTTGGAGGAGCCCTCTTGGATGCATCTTGTTTGAGGTTCATAAGTTCATACCAAGTATCTTTAGAAATCAGGAAGGATGAGGAACAGAAGTAACATTTTATGAGCATCTACTGGTATTAGATGCATTTCTTATGCCACCTTATATTAACATTTACCATAATCCTGTGGTAGGGAGTATTGTTTTGATTTTATAGACAGATAAATAAATCCCAGAAAGATTCCGTAACTTGAGAAATACATCAGGGCCAGGACAGACACCATCCTTGTTTCCTGCCTGAAGCTCAGAGTGACTGACAGTTATCACTGTCAATGTCTAGGCATGAAATAGTCATCCCAGTTAGGCGTGGGCCTAGGCATGACCTTAGATCTTAAACTCCCGCCGTGATATGAAAGTGGTCTCCTAGCCGTCAGGCATCTTCAGTCCTGGAGTCCAGACAGAAGGTGCCTCTACCACTAGGTGGGGATGTAGCAGCACCACAAATGAGTACACTACAAACGGAAAGACCCTCTAGAACAAACTTAAAAAATAATAATAATTTATTGCAGTGAAACAACATATAATTAACCATTTTAAGGTGACCCTTCTGTGACATTTTGTACATTCACGGTGTTACACAACCGCCACTTCTATCTAGTTCCAACACATTTCCATCACTCCAAAGTAAAACCCCTTCACCATTAAGCAGGTTCTCCCAGTTCTTCCCTCCCCGTAGCCCCAGGCGACAGCTGATGTGCGTTCTGTCTCTGTGGATTTACCTATTCTGGATATGTCATAAATAGAATCATATCATATGTGACCTTTCTGTGTCCGGCCTTCTTCAATTAGCATAACATTTTTGGGGTTCATCCATGTTGTAGCATGTTCCCAAACTTCATTCCTTTTTACAGATGAATAATATTGCATTACATGTATATGCCACCTTTTGTTTATTCATTGATCCATTGATGGACATTGAAGACTTTGGGCTATTATGCATAGTGCTGCTATGAACATGCAACATATACTTGTTAGATAACTTGTTTTCATTTCTTTCAGGCATGTGTACAGGAGTGAAATTGCAGGGTCATATGGTAATTCTATGTTTAACTCTTTGAGGAACCATCAGATTCTTTCCATAGTAGTTAAACCGTTTTGCATTCTCACTAGCAGAGTATGAAGATTTCAAACTTTTTAAAACCATGACTCACAATATAAGGTACATTTTACACTGCAACCCAGGATTTAACTGTGGTACACAATAGCAGTGGTACACAATAGCCACAAGATGGATGTGGCTAGTCCAAATGTAAATGTGCTGTAAAATACTCACTGGATTCCAACTATTTGGTACAAAAAAATATTAAATGTCTCACTAATTTTTTTTATATTCATTAATTATTGAAATGATTTTTGGTGTATTGGGTTAAACAAAGTAGATTATTAAAAATAACTTCACCAACTTCTTGTTGGTTATTTTAATGTAGCTACTAAAAAATTTAACATTGCATGTGTGGTTTGCATTGCATTTCTGTTGGACATTGCTGGCTTAGCACCAGATCGGAGTTCCAATCTTGGTTTTATCACATGACCAGCAATAATCAGTGTTACTGTTACTATCATTACTCTGCTGTGGGACTCACCCTGATAAATTTCAGTTTCCTCCTCTGGAAGAGTAGATATAAAGCCAAAGGAGAGCATATTGCTGTACTTTTTCTGTATTCAGCCTTTTTCCTAATACATTTCTCACTATTGGAATTGTCTAGTCATCTCATCTTTCATCCAGAAGTCTGGTGAAGCCCACGTCCATGTCCCTTCCCTTACACTTCTGCTACCCCTTGTTTGTAATGAACACAAAATTTCAATTGTATATGGGAAAATCATATGCCAAGGTAAGGATATAAGAATTCATAGACAAATAAATATTTTAAAATAATTTTAAAGGATAAGAAAAAGGGGAAACTCCCTTGAGGAGCAAAGAAGGTGGAAAATAAGGCTTGTGGTAGGGTGGAGTAGTAATTTGACCACAGTTGCCACCCATCCTGTATTTATCCAAAATCCAGAGTGGCATTTGGATAAGACTCAGGCAAACCACCAGCACATTCCTGGAGTTGATGAATGGCCACTTAAAGAGCAGGACACCCCTGGCATCTCCCTAAACCCGAAACTAAGAGTCCAGCAGGCTATTACAAGGAGGGAAGTTGCCAGTGTGTTTCTTTAAGGGCGACGGGCTGAGCAGGGACCCCTCACCCTCTTATTTGTCTGAATCTTACGCTGATGGGAGCCCTGAGAATCTAATATTAGCACCCTGGGAATACAAAGCCCTTTCATCTACATAATCTCCTTTAAGATCATGAAGCAACCTTATGTAAAGAGCAGTATCATGTGCACCTTATGAATGAGGAAGAAATAGGTCAAACACGTAAGTGGATCACTGGGGCCATTACTGGGTGGAGCAGGGCTTATCCGACCATGAGCTTGAGTTTCTCCATAGCTAACACTGAGAGTCAGAACCATGACTGTCCACTTCTGTTTCCTTGGGCTTCTCAGAGTGATCTCACCCCTACAGACGGTCTGCAAAGATCATTACTCTTGACCTCACTTGTGCCTCCTAAGCTGAGCCGTGCAGTTGGAGTCGCTCTCCCCACTAGCCTGCTAAGCTGCTGCCTTCCATCATTCAGACAGTTTCTGACAGCCCCACCCTCCTACACAAAGCCCTGCCTGTCTGGTCAAAGGAGGGTGGTGATTCCCCACCCTTTCTAAACACACGCCCTGTAAGACTTTCTCTGTCCTCTGAAATATACTTGCTCCTTCACAGTCACATTTTCTACTACTGTACAGTTAAACGTCGTCTGTGAGTGGGAAGGTGATGTGTGGGTTTTTCTGCCCCACTGTTGTCAGGCTTAGACCACCATCTTCTAAAAGGCAGAAACCTGGGGTCTGTACCAGACAGCTCCATGAACAGATGGTCACGTTGAAAACTTTGAAGGTGAAATCTGTGATGCTCAGTGAGGTATACACTTCTTTTTAAAGTGGTAGTTCCAAATGAAGTGATGCTGTAACATATCCTTAATTCCCTAGACCACTGTCCTTAATCTCAGTGATAATAACCTGGTGTGTGACTATTGTTTATTCCTGATTTACAAGAATTGTCTAGTTATATAGTTTCTGTTGGTTTTCCTCTAAGCTGAACAAAGCACTTTGAATTACTTCATTAACTTCACAGTAGACAGCTTGATAGTTTTCATATTGATTTATCGCTTTCTAATCCCCAATTATTTTTTGGTCCTATGTCAGCTTCTCCTGCTAGTCAGCCAGTGTGTATTTTCATGGATACTCTTGACATGAGCTTTATTAGAACATAACCAAGAAGGTGAATCTATTGCCAAAAAATTAAATAATGTTTGCCAAAGAGTTATACAGAATAATTTATTACCCGGTGTTCTGCTTTTCCTATGCAGTGGTTCCTCCCAGTGGTATAGAAAATCAAGGATTGGCTTGTCCTAAGAGACGAGGCAGTCTGGGGCTGGGAAATAGTGTTCTTCTTTTAGTAGATAAATAACACGTCCAAGGTCAGAGGATCAGGGTCAAAATAAAAAGCAGAATCACGAGTTTCCTAATTCCCAGCCCTTCAACCTTTGCTAGTAGGTAACTATAAACATGGTCCTACCTAGAAAGAAAAAACATTTTAGCACCTAGAAGGAAAAAAATGTAAAATTTAAGTAGCATGCACTAAAAAAACTATCCAAAATTTCTAATTTTCCTCAACTTCATTGATTTGAAAATTATAGGTTTTAATTATTATGTACAGTAAATGGTATCTTGAGGAAAAGTTGATCTTTCCCTTATAACTTAAACTCTGATATTTATTTTTGTGTGTCAAATTGGGAACATTGGTGGGAATATTCACTCTAGCCCTAAAAGGTATTTAATTTTTATCACCAAATAATAGGAATATCACCCAATAACTTCATACAACTATGAGAATGCTGTATTTTTTCGTTTTGCTAGATTATCGTTCATGCAGGGAAGAACCAACATTTTCTTAGTTCTCCTGTAGATGGCAAATCTAAAGGGTGATGATGACTGATATAAATATAAGTGTTTTTTATACTGTGAAGCATTATGTGTCTGCATTTCTGGTAAATAATAATATGCAAAGCTAATGCCATTTTATTTATTTATTTATTTTTGAGACAGAGTCTTGCTCTGTCACCCAGGCTGGAGTGCAGTGGCTTGATCTCAGCCTACCGCAACCTCCTCCGCCCCCCGGATTCAAGCAGTGCTCCTGCCTCAGCCTTCCGAGTAGCTGGGATTACAGGCACCCGCCACCATACCCAGCTGATTTTTGTATTTTTAGTAGAGGTAGGGTTTCACCATGTTGGTCAGGCTGGTCTTGAACTCCTGACCTCAAGTGATCCACCTGCCTCAGCCTCCCTAAGTGCTGGGATTGCAGGCGTGAGCCACCGTGCCCAGCCGCAAATGCCATTTTTTGCTTTTTCAGAAAAGACTTAATATTTTATAATTATGTATTAATAGTTGGCTTCTATTTTAGCCAGTTATATTTGACCTGCTTATATCTGAACGTAAATAATTTCTCAGGTTGCTGGTGGTATTCAAAAATAGGATAATAAAGTTATCATTAGTGTTGTATGCTTTCATGCTAAGGGGCAGTGGGGGAAATGCTGCCATGTTTTCTCTTTGCATACATGTCTTTAAATACATTAAATACTAAGTGTGCTTATGACCTTATTCTGCAGAAATTGAGGTCAAATCTTTATGTGTACAAAATATGTATGAACCACAGCATCTCCTGGTTTTGGCTACAGGTTAATAATATCCAAATATGCAGGCCCTACTTTGAGAGGTTGATGAGAAGACTAAATTAGGTAAATTTTGAGATGATACTAGCCTAACTGGAACCTCTACTCAAATGGAAATTTACCCTGGGCACCAAACATTGGAAGCACTAAAATGTTAAGTAATAGTGTTTGTATGTGCATGTATTTAGACTTTCTTCACCTTTCCAAAACTTCCAGCCTTGTGGGCAGATCTGCCTTACCTTCGTAGCCAGCAGAGGTAGATGGGAGCGAGGGTCTCTCTGTGATCGGCAGGTTCTCTCTCTTCTCCTTCTTTCTCTTCTCTTTTCCTAACCTGACTGTGGAGTTAAAGAGGAATTTTGCGCTGCATATTCTGGGTTCATTTCTCGCTACAGATTTGCTACATAACAGTTATCATCTGCCTAGGCACTCATGTAATCCTCATAACAGATTTGTGTAACAAGGTACTAGTTTATAGACGAGGAAAATGAGGCCATAAGATGCTCAACAACTTTGCCAGCAGTACAGCTTCTATATGATAGAGCATGGTCTGATCTACAATGTCACTTCCCTTCTAATTAATATCCTTTGATTATTTGTTGTTGTTGTTGTTGTTTTTGAGACAGAGTTACACTCTTGTTGTCCAGGCTGAAGTGCAATGGCATGATCTCAGCAACCTCTGCCTCCTGGGTTCAAGCGATTCTCCTGCCTCAGCCTCCTGAGTAGCTGGGATTACGGGTGCCTGCCACCATGCCCAGCTAATTTTTGTATTTTTAGTAGAGACAGGGTTTCACTATGTTGGCCAGGCTAGTCTTGAACTCCTGCCCACCTCAGCCTCTGAAAGTGCTGGGATTACAGCCGTGAGCCACCGCACCTGGCCTGAATATTTGTTCTTGAAGTCACCATTCAGTTGTCTGAGGCAGGGTCAGAGGAGAGGCTCAGTTTTCCTTTCACTAGTGTGCAGGCCCAGGTTAACTGGTGCCCTAGTTCTAATTCATTCTAATGGTGTCTCAGTGCCAGTTTTAGAGAAGTGCCCAGCAGGTGCCCAGTCGGTGTGCCCTTTGTTCAGCTTTGTCTGTGTATGCCCTCTGATATACAGCCCAGCCCCAGGCCCTAATATTAGGCCTCAATAAATACCATTCTTTTACCCCGCTCTAGACCTATCAAAACACCTTGGGTGACAATGGACAGAAGGAGGGGGCCTTCCATGTGCAGAGCAGAAAGCAGAGTAAATTCCAGGCTTTCTCTCCTCCACTCCCTGCTGCCGCTTCTCAGGGTCTTTTATTGTCTTCTGCTTAAACCCTTCAGGGGCTTCCCATTGTGCTAGACTTCCTATTGCTTTGTCTTGGCTCTGGGTTCCGTATAAAACCCCTTCGCAGGGGAGCTGAGTAGGGAAGAAAAAATGAGGTCTGCTGCTAGGTTTCAATGAAAACAATTTTGGAAGACATGATTTTTCTTGTTTATGTTTGAATCTGGACAACACCAAGCTTTGCTATAATGAAGTTCTATTGCATTCAAAAAATTTAAATGTATTTCAATTCATTGAAAAAAAAATTGGAATGGATAGTAATGGAATAAATGTTTTTCAAAACTTGCTGAATCTATTTTGTGAAGATTTATATATGTGGGTTGGATTTTTTTAAGGGAATGATTATTGTGTTGGATGCTTACCACATGGACATTGTGTGGCATCATTTCATATTTTTTCTCTAATATTTCTTAGGATAGGATAGATCTGTCCAAATTGTTCATCAAAAATAGGTCAAAAGAGAAGTTTGTTATTTATCTCAACACTTTGTCCTTTAGATTATCTCTAAAAGCCCTCTTATTCTGCTGTTTAAAGAAAAACAAACCCCTTTTTCCATACTTGTCACCATTGATTGTAACTGTTGTCTTTGTATCTCAATTCAGGGGATGCTTAATTTGATTTGGGACTGTTCTTAAGATACAATGTATAATAGTGAGAATATAATGTAGTTCATGCTTTTTTGGAAGTTGAGACTGCTGATCAAAAATTGATAAAGCAATTATTTTCTTACATTTAGTGATTTCCTTTGTTTCCTCAGGATGCCAGTGAAACATTTCTTTTCTGCCTAACACATTCTGTTCATGAATGTACATGTCGCTCTGTGACAGTAATTACACATGTGTACCCACGTGTATCCGTCTACAAGGAAGGGGGGTGGATTCCAATCCTAACCCAATCAACTCAATCAGATGGTTTAAAATCATTAGGTAATGGCTCTTGATGTTGGCAAGCATCCAGACTGTTTGCAAGGCTTTGTTTTCACATTTTTTGAATGCCACACAATTTAGCCTCAAAAAATTGTCCAAAATGCTTTTTAAAAAAGTAAATTAAGTATGAATTAAAACAAAAAAATTGCATTTCTTACACATTTTTTTTTCCACAGGCAGCAGATAACAGGCAGGCATGACAAGCTTGCTCATTCACTTATTCGCTCAACATATGTTTATTGCATGAGGACTTACTGTGTGCTATGGAAATGTAGGGAACACAAAGCTGAGTAAGACACAGGTCTTCTGGAGGAAGAGACAGGACAGATGGTTATAATCGGGATCAAGGCAGGAGGAGAGTAAATGCCATAGATTGTGAGATATAATCCCTGTATCCTTTACCACTGTCATCCCACTCTGCTACACACGGCTTGCTAGGACATAGGTACACAGGTGACCAGTGGGTCACTTCTTTCTTCTGACCACCTACCTCTTTCCCACTGACCACCCAGAGCTACCACCAGCCCATGTGGTATCTTGATAAAAAAAATAGGCACCCCTTCCTCTGAATTGAGTCCTGGGCTGATGCAGACCCATGCCAGGGTAGAAGCAGCCCATTGCCACCTCTGTGCCTGCCAAATTGGAGAGTGGAGTTCAGACTGGATTTTCATCATCAATCACCCCACCTCCACTCTAGGTCAGGCATCCTTGTAGAGATCACAGTCTGTATAATGAATCAAATTAATGTGAAAAATAAAAGCATTCTTCTCGTAGAAACCACAACCTGTATAATGAATCAAATTAATGTGAAAAAATAAAGGCATTCTTCTCTCGGTTTCTCAGAATTGGATACAGCCCCCAGGGAATACGTCACCCAGGCTAAAGCCAGGCAGGAAGGCAGTGAATAGGCTGGGAGAGTCGATGGGACCTGAAGCACCTCTGCTATGTTAAGGAGTACCTTAGCATCTCTTCCTGAACTTTTTTTTTTTTTTTTTTTTGAGATGGAGTTTGCTCTGTTGGCCCAAGGCTGGATCAGTGGGCACAATCTAGCTCACTGCAACCTCCGCCTCCCCAGGTTCAAGTGATTCTCCTGCCTCAGTCTCCTGGGTAGCTGGGATTACAGGCGGGTGCCACCACGCCAAGCTAATTTTTGTATTTTTAGTAAAGATGGCATTTCGCCATGTTGGCCAGGCTGGTCCTGAACTCCTGACCTCAAGTGATCCACCCGCCTTGACCTTCCAAAGTGTTGGGATTACAGGCATGAGCCACTGTGCCCAGCTTCTTCCTGAACTTTCTCTGAAGAACTTGGTAAGCATGATTCTCACCTTGCTTGTGATTAAAAAAAAAAATAACAAAGTTACGATAAATGTCTCAGAGTCTAAAATAGACCTAAATTTTACCAGCCATATGAGTTTGACCTTATTTTATGCCTCCTTAAGCCTCAATTTTCTCATCTGTAAAATGGGGCTAATAGTATTTACTTCATAGGTTTGAGGTGAGGATTAAATATAAAAATACATGTATTTTTAAGTACGCTATTTATATTCAACAGATGTAGATGGTGTCATTTAGTGTCATCACTTGTGTCAGGCCACTTTCCGACTTTTTCCCACTCTTTTTTTTTTTTTTTTTTTTTTTTTGAGATAGTGTATCGCTTTGTCGCCTAAGCTGGAACGCAGTGGCCTGATCTCAGCTCACTGCAAGCTCTGCCTCCTGGGTTCACACCATTCTCCTGCCTCAGCCTCCCGAGTAGCTGGGACTACAGGCGCCCGCCACCACACCTGGCTAATTTTTTCGTATTTTTAGTAGAGACAGGGTTTCACCGTGTTAGCCAGGATGAACTTGATCTCCTGACCTCGTGATCCGCCCGCCTCGGCCTCCCACAGTGCTGGGATTACAGGCATGAGCCACTGCGCCCGACCTTTTTCCCACTCTTTGATACCATTTTCTGAGGCCTTCCTCTTTTCCTGTATTACTGTTATCTTTCACTCAGCCCCCAATATCTATGTCCGATTCCATGCTTGATGATTCATTGTATGTTCTCCTAAAATTTTAAGGAAGGATCCCTCCTTTTTACAGATATGAAAGCTGAGATAGCTTTAGGTCCTCTTAAATCATAACTGAAGTCACTAGCAAGCCAGGAACACATTCAGATTTTACTGTTGTATTTTAAAGTACCTCTGTCCAGGTGCCTCTTCTGACTACTTTTTTTAAGCCCCCCAGAGAGAGAGGAGACAAAAGGATAAATGTTTCTACTCAGCTTGCAGCAGGTGTCATTCTATTTGATTTGCAGGCCTTTCAACAAAACAAAAGCCCTTTTCTGTTCTTTTACAGTATATGCCCTCTCTAAAGGTACTCAAATGAAAAAAAAGCATACACTGGACAAGATTTCAGGTTCTAAGAGACAGAAACTGGGCTCTTAGTTGCTGATTCACTCTTCACAGTGAAAGCCAGATGCCATTGAAAACATTATTTTCTAAGTAGCATTTACATTTTTATGATAGTTTCCCTTGAAATATATATGAGTGGCATTCTCAGCAAGTTAGTATGTTTGTAGCAGTTAAATAGTGACAACTTATATATTTAAGTATTGAAAACTTTAAAAAGCCAGTTAAATTTTTTAGAAAATAAAGTCAACAGAGAGAATCTCTATGTATTTGAGTAGCAATATACAATAGCATATTTGCTTATTGCAGCTGATTTTAAATGTCTCCAACTTGCTCTCCCCAAATAGTTACCACTGGTGTTCAAAAGTAATATATCTTTTAAACCACATAAAGAGTAAAGAAAAAAAAGTGTTTAGCTTTTTTAAAAAAGAATTCTATTCTAGAGTCACAAAGGATTCATAATAAGAATGAATGGGCCAGGCGCAGTGGCTCATGTCTATACATTGGGAGACCAAGGCAAGCGGATCACCTGAGGTAAGGAGTTCAAGACCACTCTGGCCAACACTGTGAAACCCCATCTCTACTAAAAATACAAAAATTAGCCAGGCATGGTGGTGCATGCTTGTCACCCCAGCTACTTGGAAGGCTGAGGCAGGAGAATCGCTTGAACTCGGGAGGCAGAGGTTGCAGTGAACCGAGATTGCACCACTGCATTCCAGCCTGGGCAACAGAGTGAGACTGTCTCATAAAAAAGAAAAAGAAAAAAAAAAAAACCAATGTAGCTAAAATGTAATGAAGTGTTAACTATGGGCAAAATACTATGCTGAGCCCCTTTCATATATAGTGCTATTTATTGTTTCCAGCAACTGTAGGAAGAAAGTACAACCCCATTTTACAGGTGAGGAAATGAAGGCTTAGCAAAGTTAATAACTTACTTTGGGGCTCAAAGCTAGTGAGCGCTGGTGCCAGGAGCCAACATGGGGCCCTGCCTTGAGAGCCTGTGCCATCGTTAATCTCAGGGTACCCTGTAGCCTGCCTGTTCATTCATTGCCATCTGAGTCTTAAGGAAGCACCAGATCAGATGGGCTGATCTAAAATATGAAATTTATTTTCAGATATAATAATTGTTTCAAGGTAAAACCTTTGGGTCTTATTTTACCTAGAATCCATACATTCAAAGTACAAGTGATAAAATCAGCTCAGCAACTTGAGTATGCACATGAATTAAAAAGAAGTCAATCTGATGAGAGATTTCATCAGAATAAAGTGTATAAGTGGAGCTGGAAATCTGAGTGATTGAGTGCTTGCCATTTGGGTAAGTGTAATGAGTTTGAAAAACTGATTAAATTGATAAAGTATCTTAGGGCCTTTCAGGACATAGTTTTAAAAGTTTTATTTAGTGTTGAATTTTAAAATATTTTAAGACAAAATAAAAGTACATTGTAGTCTTTTACTTCCATTTCTAAAATGAACTGTTAATCTAGGAAGTCCTGTTTGTGTGTTGATTTGGGGAGTTTGCCCAACATTGCTGTGTTAAATACTTATTAACATGGTTTATTACTTTTTTGTTGTTTTTTAGAAAACATTAATCATGAATGTACTGGGACTTGGGAAGGATCCTGTGGTTTATGAGATAGTTGGCTAAATCCCACCTCCTCCAACATAACCTGTCATTATTAAAATACAGTACTCTGATTTAATCCCCTGGTCAAGCTAAATGATAATGTGAAACAAAGCTAACCAATATCAGGACACCTGATATCAAGAATTCGTGAAATCAAAAGCCATTGTAAAGCAAGGAATCTAATGCTTTGCTTCTTGTCCTTTTCATACAAATAAAATAAAATAAGCTTCACTGGGCTTGGTGAGTCTTAGAAATGAGAAGTTTGAGAATAAGATTCATTGTGGAATGTGTGGCATTACAAAAACAAGCCACCTAAGCAGTTTGTACTGTTCCCTTAGAGTGCACACGTTCGGGCTCCGGTGCCCCGTGAAAAGACTGCATTTCTGGGAGGGAAAAGTACAAAATGCAGATTCCACCGTGCATGTGGAAGGCAGGGAAGAAAAAGCCCAGACAAGCGTCCTCTTGTTGAGCCTCCTTACTGCAGGGGGGCTGACGGATGGGGTTTTTCAAACCGTCGCTGCAACCAGATGCAGGGCTGCAGCTTTGCTTACCGCAGCGTGCTGCAGTTGTGTTTATTTCAGGGACAGACACAAGGGGAAGCAGCAGCCAGAGCACACCCGGGCCGCTCACGGGAAACCTTGCTGAAGAGAGAGGATCCACCGAAGCTGGGAAAATTCCTCCGGCAGCCTAGGCGGAGGCTGAGCCGCGACTCAGGTTGAGACAGGGGCCAGGGGCAGGGGGCGGCGCTCCTGGCCCATCCCTCAGCCCTGCGGCGGCCGTGAGGGCCGGAGGCTGCCTGCATCGCGTCAGGGAGGCCGGCCTAGAAACCCTCCCTCCCAGGAGAAAGCCGATCCCAGTTCAGGTGGGGTCTTCCTCGGTTCCATACCTGACTGGAGCCGAGCTGGTGGGCGGCCGGCAGCCGGCGTTTCTGGTGATGACAGCCCCGAAATGAAAGCAGCGCGGCCGCCGCCTCCGAGGGCTGCAGGGAGATCAGCGCCCAGCAAATAAGAAGCAAGTCCTGGACCCGGAGGAGGAGGAGCGGCCGAGCATCTCTCTCTGCTCGGCGGTGTCCTTTAGATGAGGACTCCCGGCTGGAGCCGGAGGTGAATCCGCAGAGCTGCCTCTCGGCGCCTGACCCCGCGCTGACATCACAACCTGTGACAGGCGCATCACGCCCGGTACCTGCTCCCGGCAGCTGCCCGTCCTCCCAGCCTCTTTGTATGCCGCAGACATGGCCAGCCAGCAGGATTCGGGCTTCTTTGAGATCAGTATCAAATATTTACTGAAATCCTGGAGTAATAGTGAGTAATAGAAAATAACCTTTTTGTTTGTTTGTTTGCTGGATGTTGCATAAGGCTGGAGAAAGAAAATCTCAACTGGACACATATGTTTGTGAGCCACGGAAGTTTTTCTTTTTTTCTTTTCTTTGCTCTTTCTTTCTTTCTTTCTTTCTTTCTTTCTTTCTTTCTTTCTTTCTTTCTCTCTCTCTCTCTCTCTCTTTCTTTCTTTTTTTGCTTCCATCTGCTGTGAAAATCAAAATGTCAGAGACTGAACTAGCTTTCCTTAAGTGCAAAGGCTGCAATGGAATTACAGTAGATTGTGTTTGATTAAATTTTCAAGTGAGGCAGCCCTTCAGACTCTGGGGGAGCTCAGGATCAGGCATTCCTGGCTGCATTTCCTGCCTTGATGTTTATTTGATTTGTTCATGCTTTCTCTAAATATTTTGTGAAGTGTGATTTAATCAAAGGGGTGTGGCAGGGTTTCAGAGTACTTTGTAATTGTTTTTTTAGGGTATTGTCTGGAGAAGGAAAAGTACTTAATAGTCCAAAACCTATTACATCCTTTTTGTATATAGAGGCATCTGCAGATTTATTTGATCTCTCCCTCGTCCATGTGGATGATGTTCTGAATGCCATTTAATATTTGAATTTTTAAAAATCCCAATGTTTGCTATAGTCCAAATAATGTACTTTTTTGAACCATAAACAAGTGAGGTTTTGACCCTAATTATTTATTAGGATAGCAGAATATGATGGCTTCTGAAGTTCCATTTCTGACCTACATAAGGATTTTAGCAATACGCTGTTTCAAAAAGACAACCTCTAAGCCATCGTGGATCTGGAATCAAATTAAAATGAGGCCTTCAGGTGATCAATGATGCCTTGTATTTTCCGAACATTTAAAAAACCAAGTCTTCTCTATGTCACTAACAGCCTTTGTAGTTGCTTTGGATAAAAGACCAGCAGGTATTACTGATCCTTTATTGTTTTAAATAAAAAATTTTTCCCATGAAAATTTTAATATTGTGTTATGTGCATACTGATTAACCTACCTGTGCTCAAAGAGCTAGTGATTAATTGTCTCCTACACAAATGACCGGTGGCCAAGATTGTTCTTATGTAAACAAAACCTGGGCAGGAGAACCTGTGCTGTAATTGCTTTGAGGAAGAGAGCTTAAAGTACCTTCAGCCTTAGGTATTCAGGGATGTGCATCTCTAAGTGATATCCATAGAAACCATTTTTTCCAGGTCATTTTGCACCACTGTATACACTATGGGGCTTGTCTGAAGCTGTTTTTCTACAAGTGGGAAGCCATTTGGGAGTAATACTGTTGCCTAAACACCATTCTTTATTTGTCATAGCTATAAATCATTTAACTTGGATTCATTATTTGTATAATCCTTTACACTCAAGGATGAATCTTCCTTTGTCTATCTGCTCTTTGATTAATGAAAAGAATTTGATATGCAGTGTTCTTTATGGAACAGTTTTCCAATAACTGAAAAAACTCACTTTTGAGTTTGACATCAGTATGTGGTTTTTAAACATATTTGATTATTCCAAGACCAGACTATTTTCTTCCATCTATTTTTGTTATTGCCCCATTAAATAGAAAATTATGTTGTGACAATACTGAGGCCAATGGGATTTCTTTTAAAAATCTCTCTCCCCTTGTCTATTTTCAAATCACTCTAGATAAAGTATATATTCTCTACACCCTTCCTAAACTCCTCTCCCCACATACTTACATCAGGAAATGATTCAAAATGACTGTTCTTTTCTACTTTGAGAATATCTGTGATACAATTTTGAATTCTTCCAATTCATTCAGCAAATATTTATTGAATACCTACTATGTGCCAGGCTGTGGGGCTACATGAGGTGAATAAGACACAGTCCCTGCCTGCTGTATTAATTTTTTTATTTCAGAGTAGTGAAGTTGGTGGCTTTCCAGCATTCTTTTGAGGGGAGAATGTTTTCAGTCCTTTCTTAAAAGAGGAAGAGGAAATATACTTTGTTTATGTTCTTTAAGCTTGTTACAACACTAACCTGCTTACAACCTAGCATAGTTCTCCTTGCTAAGTTTTACATATTTTGAGCAGCAAAGAGAGAAAGGAATTTGTCTGTGTAGAAAACAGAGTAGAAACAGAAGCCCTAAGGCTCAATATAGTGTAACCTTGGCTGAGAGGATGCACCATGGGGCAAGTGGCTAATTGCACCTGCACGCACCTGCATGCGCATGCCTGGCCTCACAAGTTTGAGAGGCGAGGATGTCTGCCCACATACCTGAATGGAGTCTCAGCCTCTTAATTATATGGTGGTGCTTATTTACAAAAGTGCAGCAATTAAAAAGCAATAAAACAAACTCTATAACTATGGCTGGCTGTTTTGCAAGGTGTTAGAAGAAAGGTAATTCCATAAGCATTTCCAGGTAAAGGTTTCCATATTTTTTTTAATGGCACATTGTGGGGAAAATGTAATTATGTATGTATTAGTCCCCTCCAAAGAATTCACAAGCCAATATACAGATCAGTCACTGGCTAGTGAGGTGTACTAGCTTTCATTCGATGTTCATTCTGGTAGTCTCCTCTTCATTGGCACGTGTACTCTGTCAGGCTGCCCTTTCATTTGAATGGAGGTGGGAATTAAAATGGCCTTGATGTCTGGAAATAACATGTCCTATGTAGACCTGAATGTGGAGGCTTTCCTGTCCCCTTGGATGACTGTCCTGTTGCCCTTTCCTGCTCTTATCTAGCCCTTCCCCAGCTGTCTAGTGGTTCTCATGGCTGCAGCCCCTTGTTGATCATGGCCACAGCCTCCACATGCCCTTCTCCCGCATGTTGAACCTGGAATGCTCCAGTGGTGTCCTAACAGTCAAAGGCTGCTCCCCAGCCCTCCTTTGCTTCTGAGTGTCAGTGGTAGCCACTTAGGACCCTCTTTGAGCTCCTCGTTCATCCTCTCTCATGTTTTTCTGCTCCAACCAACCAAGCTTAATCTACTCACTCTCCTCTGTGTTTAACTAACACGCTCCCAAATTCATGCCTGTACACCCACCAGTCTCCTAATAAGGCCACACTTACCTAGAATGTAAAAATGGCAGGGCCAAATGGGCTTGGTTCAGATCTCTTGCTCCTGCACTTGCATGGCTTCGGACAGTTAAGTAATCACCCTCTCAGTTTCCTCATCTGTAAAATGTAGGGCAAAATAATGGGTACCTCATAGGAGTAAATGAGGTATTAAGATATAAAGCACTTAACATAATACCTAGCACATTGTAAATGCCCAATAAACATTAAATAATATTCATGTATTCTAATGCTCTCCTCCCTTCTAAATCCACTTCAAATCAGACGTAGACCACGGCTTCCCTTAGCCTTGGCATCCAAAGTGGGTTATTTTATGAGTAATCAATACTTGCTACACTCTAGAGAAGAGAACTACATGAATAAATGTCAAAATTAGTTGGTTATTTGGGGCTGGTTTTTTTTTCTCCCAGATTTACTTTTTAACTTTACCCCTCGACTACTTTAACTTTCCACCTCACTTACTATTAGAGTATCCCTACTTACCCTAAGCGCATACTTTCTAGCAGCATGGGAGTTGGTCTGGGAATTTTCTTAGTGGCAGAAAGTCATGTTGGCCTCTTAGGTTTGCTATAGAACAAATTTAGAGTGGATAGTTCAAGCTATTTCCCAGGAAAGAAGGGCTTGCTGTATACCACTTCATAGAGCTGGTGTGTGAGCCCCCACACTAATCTGAAATCTCTAAAGGGCTTCCTTGTGTCTCTGTCCACCCCAGGATGCCTGATGAACACACAGGGCCCAGTGAATGAAGGTATATTCAGAATCTGTTCAACACCTTGCTCTTTTCAGGGCAGTGTGAATCGTTCCTATAACATATGGCAACTCTTGCTATACACCATGGAGGGAAACTTTTGAATGCCCTTTAACTCTTTCACGTGTTTAGAATTTCATTGACAAATGAACTGCTCTGGGGAACCGAACAATCTCTCTGCAGTAGGAAGGGGTTGGTGTGCATTGTGAAATGTCTAATGTTGCTCTAGAAAAGTCTTGCATCAATTAGGAGCATCAGATTCAGCATTTTTCAGGTATGTTGTAGTGAGTTAAGTTGTAGTGATAAGGACAGGATCTGTTCAACATAGAAATGCTGGTTAGTATGGGGTTAGCTCTGGGGCCAAAGAGAAAAGTCATGTGCAAGCGAGGATGGAAAGCGTCTCAGATTCTCTGCAGAGCAGGGTTTATTGATGCCTCTTTATGTCGCAAGTGTACCTGAAGGACACTGTGAGAAAGGCTTAAGAAAATCTCAAAATTAATTTTAGTTTTAACCTCTATATAGACTTGGTTGAAAGAAGTGGAAAACTAAGAAGGTTAACTGAGTTGCCTAAATCCAGCAAAGGGGTATAGATCAAGTACAGGCATATTTAATTGGGTTGTTTAAATAGAGGAAGTACCAGCACTGCTCCAGGCAATTAGAAGGAGACTTACTCCAGTGTCCCGTCCACACCCTCTCTAAGGCCATGGGGTCACTTCTGCTAAAGCAGTTTACAGCTCTAAGGAGAAATAAAACCCCAAACCAACATCCATGCTCTCTAAATAGAAAGGATGTATCCCTGGGCTTATGATTAAGACAAATCAGAGGGATTTTTTTTTCCCCATTCAAATGCGTGGACAGTTCTTGAATAATAACTGCCACTCCGTATCAAGTACTATGCTCCATGATTTATATAGAGGGCAACGACAAAATTGTTTTTCCAAACTGTGACACTTTTGAGAGTGAAAGTTAATAATTATGCTGAGACACTGGGTGCAAACTGGGACTGCCCTCAGCAAAGAAGGCCATATGACCACTCTGTTTATTGTCTTCACTCTTTCCAATAACCCTGTGAGTTTAAGTAGCATGCACATTTTCGATGAAAAAATAAAACAAAAAAACCCCCCAAAAAAGAAACAAATGGGACTTGAGATAGGGATTTGCTCAAAGCCAGGATGGTAGTAAGCTCCATAAACCCTTCCCCCAGTCCAGCTGATAATTGCATTGTTTGTTTTAATCACTCAAAGGACCAAAGGATAAAGAACACTGTGAGGAACTTAGCGCTTTATAGGTGCTTCCATTTTTATTTTTGTTGGCTGATGTCTCTGCCAGGTCTTAGCCTTCTTTGCCCTCTCTCGTTCCCTCCCTGCTCTTTGTCTCTCTGTTTCTCTCTCTGTGTGTTACACACACACACACACGCACACACACACCTGCTGGAGAGCACCATCCCCTCATATAGGCCTGTTTGAAAGACCTTAAGTGTTCACAAGTCCTTTCCGTCATTGCAAGCAATACATAGACAGTTCTGTGCCCTGTGATCATTTGATTAAATGTATACAGACATTCACAAAATTGGATTATAGTAAAAAGGCACATTTCTTCTGTTAGGAGTGTTTTAGGTATATTTTCCCTAGTTTCAAAACAAATAAAAAAGCATGAGTGATGTTTACTTCTTTTGGAATGGTAGTTTGCTTGCGTTGTTGAGGTTTCCCTGATGTGTTGTTTTTCTGTTTAGGAAACAGTAGCAAATTCACTAATTGTCTTTAGCAGTGAGATCAGGGAGAACATTTCCAGGGATAATGGAAATCTATCTATAATTCAGGTGTCCCATTTACTTGATAGCTCTGGCCTGCTCCGCCATAAAATCATGTACAGGACTGGCAGCACAAAGATACATTTTGACGTCTTTGCCTGCTCTTGCATGCTGCTTGATGGAGTTGCCAACAAGAATTGAAATAGAAAGGCAAACAGCAGTAGGCAAGAAGAGATGACCTGGATAATTTTACAATCTGAGAACAGCTCAGACATTTGAGAAAGTTGCCAATATTTAGAGGTTTCAACTGATATAACATGCCAAGATTCTCCTATCCTAAACAGACAGCTGTTTCAAAACATTTTAATACCCACAACTCAGTAGTTTACTTTTGGGTACAATTTAAGGAGTCAAATAGGCTACATATGTTCTAATCATCTTATTAGTAACTTCCGTATTTCTGCGTCTTATGTGGTATTAGCAGTGAACTGGTGTCAGATGTGAGTTTGGGCTAATGAGAAATGACATTTTACTATGTTCGTGGTTGTTCTGTAGACTGATAGACACAGATACAAGCTTTTTGTGCAGGTTCTGTTACTGGTACTCAACCTTACATGTATTTAGTGCTTTGTAGTTTGCCCAGCACCTTCAAACACATTTCCTCATTTGATGAGTGAGATGCCCTGATTATTAATTAGCCAGTTTCTTCTTAAATACTTGTGGTTTAGAGTAAGATTTAATTCTTCCTAAGTTTAGTTTGTGTGGCATGAGATACCCACATGGCATCATGTAGGTATATTTTGAGAAGTTTCAGATCAGATTTAAATGAACAAATAATGATCTTTGTCCATGGTATTTACCTTCAAATAGAACTTTTAAAAAATGCAATATATCTTGGTATTTATCACTTAAAAAATACAGAAGTAAGTCTGTCCAAAAACATATGTATTGTGATTTTCCAAATTTATTTGTACCCTAGAATTTCTCTTAGTCCTCTTTTTAAAACATTTAAACATTTATAATTTTTCTTAATGTGGTGCCTTCTGGGAACCATCCACCATTTGCACACTACCCCATTGCAGAAGATTTAGCAAGCAACCACTTCCTGGAAACGTGAATGGCATTTGTGGAAAAAAATAATACACAACTTAACCTCATTTTTTTTTTCATACTAATGTTTTTCATTTGATAGATGCCATTCATCATATTCCTTTCAACATTGTTCTGTCACAGAACTGCCAGCTACGTGAATAAGAGAATGCCTTCTTTTGATTTGAGCTGAAAAGGTTGCATCTTCTAGGCTTGGAAGAACAATGGGAATGGGCTTTTCCATAAGAACATCTTTACTTACCTTTCAGTGCTGGATTATACTGCAAATCTTACTACCTAAGCATTAATTTTTCTTAGTTATTGCTCCAACATGCAACAGTGTCAGAGAAGCGAGGCAAGCACTATTTAATACCTATTTACTGAGCATCAACTGACCACAGTACACACTTTGTTTTGGGAGCTTCATAAATGCATCCCACCTGGATCCTTCATCCAGGCTCCCAGAGCTTGTCTTCCTTCCTTGTTAGATTCAGAATTCAGGTACATTAATGCGGAAGTTTCCAGGACTTCAGGGATCCTAGGGAGAGGTATCCAATGATGTTTCAGAGACAGAGTAGGCCCTAGAAAATTTTATTGTGGGAGAATGTGTTTGATAGATTCTGTTGACTTTAACTTTATGGGTTTGTACTTTCACTACATCAGAGAACCATCAGAAGTACAGGCAATGGTCTGTAAGAACAGTTTCAAATATTTCTTCTAGCAGATGGCTGAAGGAGAAGAGGAAATGTAAGCTATTTACCCTGGAACACTTGACCAGATTTCAGAATATGGGGCAGCAAGCATTTCAGACAGGCATTCCTTACATTAGAAAAATGTGAAGAGGAGTTACCATGTTTATCAGAATTTTGCACATGGGACAAATTTAAAGCCAGTGGTCTTTCATTCTGAGTGGTTCTCTCACTCTTCAAAATACTTGGGAGATTAAACAGAAGAGCTATGTTTCTCTCTCTCTCTCTTTCTCTCCCCACCCCGTATGTGTGAGAGAAAAACTGAATTATATATTTCCGTAAGTCAAATTTAATGATCAGATATCTCACCTATATTCTTACACTTTTCTATTTTTCACAGAATATACAAGCACAGGCATTTAAATGTTAGTCACCCAAAACTCCAGATGCTAAGCAGTGAAAGTTTGTATTCTGCCAGCATATCAGACTCTGTAATGAGTCTGATTTGGTTTAATTCCTTTCTGCTGTTTAGTCATTTGATGAGCTGCAGATGGAAATTTAAGCCAAAGCCATAACATTTCAGCTAATACTTTTTATGCTACTGTAAGAATTTGTTGTCATGTCAATTTAAGGGAGTTGAAATCTTTTTTGAGAAGGCATTCAAATCTGCATTAAGTGCTTTTATCAACTCTAATTTGATATACAACTCCGACTGCTTCTGCTGTTCTTAATCAATTGCAAAGTGCAAAGTAGTTTAGCAGTGGAAGACAGCCTTGAAATTCCAGGATTTCTCAGCTAATGCCACAAGCACAACATTATGGAAATATACAATTAAATTTACATTAAAAATTTTTCCTGTGCTTAAGAAACACCAGGCCAACTTCTTTGAGTTTAGCCTTAAATAGGTAAATATGTATTTTGGCAGCCATGAAAAGAATAGGGTATTAGATTAACTAGGGCAATACTTTGGGAAAATTCCATTGGAATGTTACGTTTATGCAGGAGAGATTTAGCCAATCAATAAGATGGTTTATTTTGTAAGTCAAATCAATAAAATGTTTGAACTGCATAAATACAAGATTGGGTTTTTCTTGTCTGTTTTTCTGTTATTTTTCTGTGTGTGACTTTGGCTTTCTTATTCTCTCATTTTCTTATACGAAAGGAACAAACCTGACACTTGTCTGTCACTGATTAATGTAAAGGGTTTTGAATACTTGCACTGAAGAATGAGGTTTCGGTAAACATCATGATATTCATCAGTTATTTCTCCTGCACCATTAAAGCCAGACTGAAAGAGGTTGAGTTGTACATTATTGAACTTGACTGATAACTAGAGGCTGGATCTCAAGCCTAACTTTCTAAGGTTGGTCAGCTTCTTAGACTAGCTTGCTTTTCAGTATTCTGAATAAGAAAAAGTTGTCACACTACACAGCCTATCAGGTTATTTCTGTTGTTACTTTTTGCAGTTAAGTCACTGTATATCTAACTCAGTAAATCTGAACAGTATTGTCTCCAATATGAAGTGCCAGTATTCTTGGTCTGGAGACAGGCATTTTTTTTCTATAAAGTGAGATATGGTGTTTATGGAAATTGCTGGCATTCTGAATGTTTTTAAATATATCATGATACAGCTAAAGGATACTCTCCTACATTTCAGTAGATATCATGTTTCAGTTAACCCATGTTGAAATACGAAAGGTCATAAAAATGCAAGAGGCTGTTAGAATATCTGTCTGAAACATCTTTGGTTCACCTTTACTTAATGCCTACAGCTTAGGTAGAAAGCTCTGTGACAGCATTAAAGAATTTTAAAACAAAAGAGTTGCTCTAGGTGAACAGATTGCCTATGAACATAGCAGACTGTAACCAGTGAGTTTACAACTCAGTGTTTGCAAGTAAGAGCACCAATTAAAAGACAAATTGAAGTTTTTCTTTTTAAAAAAGTCTGCTTTTCAACGTTTAGTTTATGAACACTACCTGTTTAACAAATCTCCCCTAAAAATGAGGGCTTGCAATTGAATGACGACATGGACTTAACTATAGTATCACTTGTTCTAACACCCATAAAATTAAACTTCTACATTTTTATTTATTTATTGTATTTATTTATTGTATTTATTGTATGTGGTATTTGAGACGAAGTCTCGCTCTCTTACCCCAGTTACCCAGGCTGGCGTGCAGTGGTGCAATCTCAGCTCACAGCAACCTCCGCATCCTGGGTTCAAGCGATTCTCCTGCCTTAGCCTCCCAAGTAGCTGGGATTACAGGTGCCCGCCACCACACCCGGCTAATTATTGTGTTTTTAGTAGAGACGGGATTTCACCATGTTGGCCAGGCTGGTCTTAAACTTCTGACCTCAAGGGATTACAGGCGTGAGCCACTGCGCCCGGCCAGTCTTCTACTTTCTTAATGAGAAATTCAGCTTCCTTAGGGAGTTTTGAGGGTCACACACTGAGTGTTTTGTTTCACTTTCCTCGTGATTTGGTGGTGGCCGCCTGTTGTCTGCTTCTCTTCCAGGTTGAGGGTGCAAGACAACCTGTCTCCCTTCTGTTTTACTTGATTGAATACACCTGCAAGAAAATAGGAACACCAGAGTTGTTTTTGTGTCTTACCTGCTGATTTTATGTTTCATTTATAAGAAACCCCCAGTGCTTACCATTATAGGAAAGCTAATCCTAGTTCATGCCAATTGAGAGATCAGTTTTGAAGGTGTTTGAAAATCTGGCCCATTTTCATCTGGCAGAGTAAACTACTTTGTTCTCAACTAACAATTTAAAATGCTTGAACTTTAAGAAAGATCAAAATTGTAAGTGAAAATGAAGATTCTAGCACATTTTAAATATTAAAAAATCCATTTTATCTTAGCTTCTTTTCCTTTATTTTGTTATGTGTTTTGTTAACCATGTCAATCCTTAGTACCACTTTCTAGAGGGGAAGAGGAGTGGACATTTAAATTATATTGTCTACAATTAGTCAACTGCTTTGTGAAAAGAAGGAAGGAAGAAAGGAAGAAGGGAGGAAAGGAGGGAAGAAAGGAAAAGAATCGGAGGGAGAAGAGAGAAAAAATACAAATTGGAAACAATTACTGTAGGATTTTGAAATCAGTGACTTTCATTTCTAAATCCCTTGTTACTAATCAGAATTCAGTAACATGCTACTCACAGGTTTAGTGTTATAGTTATAACACAGAACATATTTTTGCCATTTAGTAATTTGAAATGGGTGCAATTTTAGTATACTTTTGCTATAAATGATAGAATAACCTCATAAGGGCTGAAAGAATAAAGAATTAGCTTGCCCAACCCACAGCCTGGAGATGGGAGGTTCCAGGTGGGCTTAGAAGCTCAAAGACCTAGACCATCCAATCTTTGGACTGGTCACACTACGTGATCACAGAATGGCCACCTCAGTTCCAAATATCTTTGCTTCACTTGAGTCAGGAAGGAAGGAGGCCCAGGTTAGGGCTTTCTTGTAACAAGAAGTTTATTTTGATAAAGGTCCCAGCAAACTTCCTCTTGCTTCTCTCTGATAGGAACTGGGTTACATGCCTACCCTTAGCCCAGTCACTGGCAAAGTTGAATGGAATAGCCAAGTTGACTTAGATGAGTCATGGTTCAGGCCCTGGCACTGGGCTGGGTCCACCTTTTGTAAGACAAGGGACTTCTACCTGCCACCTGAACAAAACAGAGATTCTTGTACCAAGGAAGAATGATAGGCAACTAATAGTGCCATTAAGTAAAAACTACAACAGTATGTATTAGTCCGTTTTCACACTGCTGATAAAGACAAACCCGAGACAGGGCAATTTACAAAAGAAAAAGGGTTTATTGGACTTACATTTCCATGTGATTGGGGAAGCCTCACAGTTATGGCAGAAGGTGAAAGGCACATCTCACATGGCAGCAGCAAGAGAGAGAATGAGAGCCAAGTGAAACAGGTTACCAAACCATCGGCTCTTGTGAGATGTATTCACTACCACGAGAACAATATGGGAGAAACCGTCCCCATGATTCACTTCTCTCACCAGGTCCCTCCCACAGCGTGTGGGAATTATGGGAGTATAATTCAAGATGAGATTTGGGTGGGGACACAGCCAAACCATATCACAGTAGATGACTATTGTTAGAAACTCAAACACCTGTTGTTGTATAATACTGCATTAAGGGCAGTCATAATAGCTGATCTTTATAAGCACTTAAAAAGTATCAAGAGCCGTGTGAAGTGCTGTATATGTACCATTTCCTCTGGTCTTCACCATGACACTGTTTTACACATGTGGAAAGATGAAGGAACCATTTGTAAGTGATGGAGCTAGGGTTCCAACCTAGACTCTAGGATAAACACTACACTGTGTGGCCTCTCATCGTCATTGGCAAGATAAAGATATTGGCTAACAGTAGGTGAAATTGAGGAACCTCTGGTGGGAGTAGAATTATACTGATGTGTACTTCCTACTAAGTTACCACAGTGATATTTGTCAGAAAGCAGTGGCAAAGTCTTGAAAGTAGCCGCCACCAAAAAATTCTGTATTTCTTTGCCTTCGGTTTCAAAAAAGGAACCTTTCCTAATGTTTTCTTTCTTATACTAACTCAAAAAGAAATGGAGTCATTCTATTGCTTTAAAAAAAAGAAAAAAGCAAATTATAAGAAAGAATATTTTTTAGATCAGTCACTTGAGCCCCTTAAGATTGTACCCAGGCCAGGCGTAGTGGCTCACACCTGTAATCCTAGCTCTTCAGGAGCCTGAAATGGGAGACGTGCTTGAGGCTAGGAGTTTGAGACCAGCCTGGTCAACACAGTGAAACCCCATCTCTTTTGTTTTTTTAATAAATTTAAATTTTAAAATAGGACAAAAAAAATGATTGTATCCAGTTCTCAGATGGAAGGGAAAAAAAAAGGAATATGTAGATCTATTGAATTATGCTGTTAGGTTAAAATTAACAAGTTCAATATTTATCTGTTTAATGCTATCCAGCAACAGTAGACGAAATGCCCTTAATCTTTCCCTTAGATACCAGAAGGGCAAAATGTTTTTCTGTTTTCAGATATTTCCATTTCATGTGGAAATATCAGTATTTTCCAGTGAGGTTTATATGTTCATCTTATTGTTCAGATTTAGCTATTAATTTGAAAGGGCTTTATCACTGACTTACTTTCCCTGTACCCACCCTCCCTAAGCTAGGTCTCCCAATGGTTAAATAAGAATAGCTAGCATTCATAAAGGACTGCCATGTTTCAGCCACAGTGCTAAGCAGTCTCTCATTTAAACTTCCTTACATCCTATTGAGGCAAATACCATTTTGTAGAATAAAAACCAAATGCTCATAAAGAAATAAGAGACATTCACAATCAGTAAGTGATGGTGCCCAGATTCCAATCTGCTTCTGTCTCTAGAGCCTCTCTTCTTGTTGGCAGCCCAGTTAGAGCCATTCCCGCCCCACTTTTCCTCTGCTCATTTCACACCAAAGCATCTGAAAGAGCCAGATGCTTGCTTGCTTGGCCTTCAGTGCAAGCTTCTGACTGCTATCCCAGTTGCTGGGGGGAACTTCTGGAAAGGATTTTCTTCCTGGAAATACGAGAAATGCATCTTTTGCCACCCTGATATACTTGCTACTTCCAGCCTTTGAACATAGTTTGTGCAGGTGGCTGAAAAACAAAACAAAATTAGAATAATCATCTGAGATGATTTTAAGCTGAACTTGAGCCAAGTTCCTGCCCTTAAAAGAAGAGTGTCAAGTGAAAAAGATCTATATAAGTCAATAATTGCAGTAAAATATGACCAGTAATCAATCCCATGAAATGTTAATTGTGTATATGTAAGAGTGACTGTTACTTGTACATTATTATACCTGCTGACCCCTAAGGCCAATTTTCACTAATTTTTTCCCTATATTGCTGATATATATCTCCAAAATAGGATATTTTCTTATCAACCTGCTGAAGCTGTGACTTCATCTCTCTCCTCCAGGACCCTTATATGACTTAGTTCCTCATCAGTCATGCTGAATTTCACTATTAGTCAGTCCTAGGCAAGAAACTAGACTTGTTTTCAACCCTTCATTATTGTTCATCCAAATTGCTGCTAAAACTTGTCTTGTTTTCCTCCTCGAATGACATCTCCCACATCTGGACCTTCGTCACCATCACCTCTGCCAAGGCCTGGTTCCAGGTCTGCATCACCTCCCATCTGGAATACTCACAATTCCTTCTCACTGGCTATCTGCTGCTACTGCCTTTCCAGGACAGTCTTTCCTGGAAGTCCTTCCCATAGCTTTGAGCATTGATCTTCACCTTTTTACTCTTGTAATTGTGCATCAGCTTCCATAGGCAGGGATTGCATGACAAATGCTTTTGGTGTCAATGGTTGCAAGCTCACTGAATAATTAAAATACCATCGTGAACTGGGAGTCACCATCTGAATTAATTTCATTGACGATATATATCCAAATCATTTGTTTTGGTAGGTTCAAGAGTTCTGTGGGATGCAGAGATGGACTGCATCTTTGACCTGTAGCCTGTAATCTAAATACCAATGATATCCTTGGAATGTTAGTCACAGTCATTGGCCAGAGATGAGGTAGGAGTATTACTGTGGTACTACAAACACAATTAAGTTAAAAGGAATAACATCTGCTACTCTACATTTTTATGCTGGCGAGATTTAAACAGGCTAGATTTGACAAGGCGTAACGTAGAAATTGAGGAAAGGCTTGCTGAAAGTTAAGACCAAAAGCTAAGTATAATGCTCTGGTTAATATATTAAGTGAGCTCAGGCAGAAGATACTACTACTCATGAAGTGTACACACTCCAGTGATGGAAGACCCACTCAACAATTCTCAAGTGTCCCTCGTACACAAAACAACAGCCATCAAACTGGCCCAATGAGCTCATTAAATATCATATTGTTCTGCCAGACAAGGCCCTTGTTTTAGGGAGTGACTAAGAGACTGTCACTTCTTGGGCCAGGAGAATGAAAATGCTCTTCAGGCTCTGGGAAAAAGATAGAGATAAATTGTTGATACTGTTCCTGGGACATCCCTCCCCATTTCAGTCTATGTCTGACTGGCCTATGTTTTATACTGAAAGATGACAACTCAGCTGATTTATTCAGCTCTGTGTTTTCCTGAAGTTTTTGCTGTTGTCCCACACAAGAGACAAGTTTAGAATCTATGTTCTTTGTGGACAGTGCTAAGTTAATGCCAAAAGATCTACCTGAGCCTAATGCTACTGGGGCTGGCAAAGTTATGTGAACTCCGAAGTTGAGACCAAGCCTCCATCTCCTCTGCTTTAAGTGGAAAGTTAACACAGTCCGGAAGAGTCAGCCAGGAGTATCAGCCCGTTTGTGTTAACTTGCTTTTATTTTTTCTTGCTGAAAACAGAAGTGAATTACACTCTTCACTGAATCCTGCTACAGAGGAAAATGATGCAACACTGGTCACATGACACAAAGATAAAAGGCCCTTTATGCAAACCTAGTTCTTCATTGTGTTTCCATGCAAGGAAAGGTTCAATACCCACACTGCAAAGCAACACAAAATTGTTGTTCTTAATCTTGGATCTTTCTCTACATGGAGAAGCCATGATGTTTTACGTTGTTTTGTCTTAAAATTTTCTGCCTTTTGACCACGAGATTCATTAATTTTTATGTAATACAAAATATAGAAAGAAATTATATAGGCTCATTTGATTTAGTTTTGGCTAAACAAGGGTTTTTTTCTATGTGATTTGGGACTGTTACGATCATGTGCTTTGCCTTAGCCACACACTTGCTATGTGACCTTGAGCAAGTTACTTAAATTCTGATTCCTAAAAAAGAGACTCTACCTGATATGTATGAGATATATATGGGGATATATATATATAGTGCTACATAATCATGTATATTTCTTTAAATAAATATGTTTATCTATGTATACCTACTCATAGAGCCATAACAATTAAAGGAGTTGACATTTATGAAGTAGTTAGCATATTCACTATTGTACTTGCTCAAATAAATGGTAGCCATTGTTATTAGTAATTTGCCTAATTAATGCTTGTCTAAATCCCTCTGTAAGTTAATGGTTTTGTCATGTTGGCTCATTGCCAGGACAGTATGACCAGGAACCAAAGAGTCTTAGAGCTTTTTTGTGACATCTTCTTGACTTGAGGATCTGAACTTTACCACTCCCTAGAGAGGACATTTTGGTAGCAAAGTACATTTCTGGAACTTCAGAAAATTAACCATCTAAAGATGTCTAAGATGTAGTGTGTTCCTTCTAAATTCAGAGCTATGTATGGTGGCTGAAAATATAACAAGACATTAGCGTATGCTTCAGTTGCAGCATTTTCTTGTTCCTTTTTCTTTTTTTCTTTTCTTTTCTTTTCTTTTCTTTTCTTTTTTTTTTTTTGTTGTTGAGACAGAGTTTCGCTCTTGTTGCCCAGGCTGGAGTGCAATGGCATGGTCTCGGCTCACTGCAATCTCCACCTCCTGGGTTCAAGCGATTCTCCTGCCTCTGTCTCCCAAGTAGCTGGGATTACAAGCACGTGCCACCACTCCTGGCTAGTTTTTTGTGTTTTTAGTAGAAACAGGATTTCACCATGTTAACCAGGCTGTTCTCGAACTCCTGACCTTAGATGATCTGCCTGCTTCGGCCTCCCAAAGTGCTGGGATTACAGGTGTGAGCCACCACACTCGGCCCAGTTGCAGCTTTTTCTGTGAGCATTTACGTGAATTAAACCTGAAGCATGAGATTTTTGGATCTGGACCAAACTCTTATCCTGTGTATGAGTTTCAGTGTCACTCTGATGGACCCATATCCACTTCCTTTTCCCCTACCCTTTCTACATACTTCCATTGTAGCAACAGTGGCATTGTGTAACCACTTTGCCTGTCTGAGTCCCTCCATGGCTAAGAATCAACCATCTTTTCATTTTTCTACTCTCCAGCACATCTTAGGGCACATTGGCTCTTGTGAATAATCTGTTAAATATTAACTGAGTGAATAAAATCACTTGAGTGGGTGTTGGAGGTCTGTGGCTAAACTTTGCCAGCATGTCTCCCATCAGTGGATGAGCACCCAGCAAGCAGTAACAGTGTTTCGTCTTTTGGGATCTTTCTATCTTTTATTCCAAGCAGGAACTCAGCATCTAATCTTAGCTATAAAGTCTCTTTCCTCTGTAACCCACACCTGTTGTTTTTTTTTTTTTTTTTGAGTGAGTTCAACAAGCTAAATTGTACCATTGTGTTCACAGAACTCTGGGCAGATATGTCCATGAAATGAAAAGTGTAGAGTGAAATAATGTTTTATTTGTATAATGGTCAGCCAACTTGAGGAAACATTTCAGAGAGAAATTGTGTGTTTATTTTTAAATCATTCAGCACTGTCAAGGATTGATCTCTGTGAAAATACTAACTTTTTCCTACATTTACCTAAATGTCATTTACGTTACAAGGATTTGACTTACTTTTAAACCTTCTAGCCACTTTTGCCAAATTGGAAGGAAACCATGCTCAATGAAGTCTACTGAGCTAATTTAATTATTTACTCACAAGGTCTTTTTCCATGTGGGGAATGCTGTTGTTTCATATTTATTTGGAGACACTGATGGCCTTTCTAGAAAAAATAATCTGAATGTAAAGATTTTATCTTCATGATTAAGGTGCATGTACTTAAATAGCTGCTCAAATTGGACATGCCTGAATAAGCTTCAGAAAGTACCTGAGAGTGAATCAATAGTCCTCCCTTTCCCTTCTTATCAATTATTAAATGCTTACATGTGTAGGGTACTGTGGTACGTAGAGTACACAGTGATTCAGCAGGCCCAGCTCCTGCCTTCTCTGGGCTTCACAATCAAAGACAGCCTACTTTGATGAAAGGGAAGGTATAAGGAAGTTGCAAGAGAACAGAAATGGGGGCTCTGCCCATGCCAGGCATTGTACTGGGACCTAGGGACACTGACCTAAATAATCATGTAGAGAAGGAAGTGATTCATCATTTTAAGAGGGAGGGAAGAAGCTAAGGGATAGTTCCACAGAGGCTGTGACATTTGAATATGAAGAATGTTATAGAGAAGAGGGGTAAAGACAGAGGGAAGAGCATGAGCAATTGCAGGGAGTTGGGGAGGTGCCTGAGGGAATGACAACTGGATCCCAAGGTCCCTGAAAGAGTGACAGATGGTGGATACAAAGGCAAGTTGGGTGAGATGACAGGGAGCATGGAAGGATCTTCTGAAAGGTCTGGGCATACTGTGAAAGCACTGGGCAACCCCAGAGGTTTTTAAGCAGGGAACAGCATGATCACATGCTAGCAAATTCGGGGCCTCTGGACTGAGAATGGAGGTAGAGCCAGTCACTGCGAGGATGGCCCAGGAAAGAGACAACAAGGACTTAAAATATAGTAGCAGAGGAGTTGGATAGAAGGAAACAGATTCAAGCCAATTGTTTGGGGTAGAATTGTCAGAGTTTGGTATCTTCCCTGGGTTCAGCCTGTGTTTCATTTTAATGTATGATAGAAACATGCATGATTATGTAGCTCAAGCAAGCTGCTTTAAAAAACAATAGGCAGAAGCAATTATTTGATGAACAGTGTTTTAATATTATACTTTGGCTAGAAAATATGCTCTTGAAATAGAATATTTGTGTTGAGGGTAAAAGGTGATGGTGGGGTTCTCTCTTGACAATGCTCAATTGATTTAATACATCAAATTAACACAGTGGTGTTGTATAGCTGCTATGTGAAGCCCCTGTTACATTCATTTTATAGTTATTCCTAGGTTATAGATTGGCAGAGATTTTCTTAGGTTTTGTTTTTCAAGGAAATACACATTTTAGATGACCACATGACCTTAAACCATTTAAATGTCAAACAAATTCCTAATGGATACTGCATAGCCTGTTGGATTACTTTGGGATAGTTTTAGAGTATCAATTCATCCAAGTTGTCTAACTACTTTTTACATATGACAATCTCAGAAAAATGTCGTGTAATTTTCATAGAAAACAAAGGCATCATGAAAGTTCCCAAAGATAGCACCTCCTAAGAAACAAGTTCAAGATGATCTCTGTCAACTGCTTTTATTATGTTCAGAATTATCTACGGCTTGGTCCTGCAGTGACATACAGGCATTAGCATTTGTTTCATCTTCCTTTCTGTCCTTCAGGGAGGGCAGTGTGCTTTCCTGGGCCATGTATAGTTGCATAATAAACCCTTCTAGGAGAAAATGTCTCCTAGTCTTAGGAGAATTTTTGAAAGCATATTTTGCTCTGTTCTTATGCCACTTCAAACTCCATCCCATTAGGCTAGTTGAATCAGATTCTCCCAATGCCTCCTCCCCACCTTTATGTGAGGAAGTTTTAGCAGTCATGTTAACATTATGGGCTGACAGGGCATGACACTGACTACTTCAGAATGCCACAGAGTACTCTGGTGACAATTATTACGTAATGGCATCACATCAGTCATCACATAAGAAAGTTAGACAGAGGTGCACCTACCTCTTCATAATGAAACAACAGGTTGTAAACCTTACACCTGTACTATCTTGTGCACTCTCGGTTCTCTGAATGAATATTATAAAATAAAGAGACCTAAAATTAAGTTTTAATTATATCCACCACATACAGCATTTTAGGAAGACCCTTACAACATAACATGTCAACAGACTCTGAAAAGCAACAATGAGGATTGTTCAAGGAAACAAATCAGTACCAATACGGTTGAGAACAGAGGTAATAATCTGAGAGGTTATACAGCCATAAAACTCCATTCATGTAGATACATACTTAAACTATTTCCATTTCCTTCTGATTCAGGAGCTCAAAATTATTTTATCCCAGGATGTAGTTGGGTGAGGAAAATGACCGTTTCCTTTTTATTTGGTTAAGGGAGGTTTTGTGGTATAAGTGGGATTTTTACAAGGTCTTTGAAGGAGAAGATGGGTTGGCAGGATTGAGGGAAAAGACATGTCAAGCAAAAAGTGTGTAGTTGGGAGAGGAAGAAGCAGAGGAAGGGAGTGGTGAAGCGGCTGGCAAGAGCAGATGGAAGGGAATTAAAGGACTACCTACCGGAATGAAAAAGAAGCCCAACAAAAAACCCTACAAACATTTGCCAGTTTAGCTTTCTGCTTAAATATTGAGCTTATTTTCCCCATCGCCCGAATTACTCTTGAGTTTTCAGATGGATGCTAACTCTGTGAGACCAGTATACACTATTTACAATACGTAAATGATTCTTCTGTAGTAGTAGTGTCAAAATAGTGGTTTTGCTAATGCAAATTTGTATCAGGAAATCACAATTTTTCAATTCAGTTTTGCTAGCTTTTTTTCTCATATGGATGTGGTTTTAAAAAATTAAAGATTTCAACAAATCAACCAATATTCATTGAGTACCCACTGTGTACAAAACACTGCAGCAGAAGCAATGGTAATTTGCAAAGTATGAGGTGCTTTCTACAAAGAAGCAGGCAAGGTGGAAATCCATGTGATATTCAGAAAGAATGAAGATGTCAGTAGAGGAGCCAGCACAACACAATGTGTGATCAATCATAATGTGGATGATGTGGTTACAACTAGAGAAAAGATTAAGATGTTTAAACAATTTTTTCCTAGTCAGTTTTATACGTTTGGTTTTGTAATAGATTTGGGCGCCGTATAGAAGTATTTAATATCAGAAGTCTCTTTTATGATCTTTCGCTTCTCAACTTCTAGGAGGCAGTCTGGTATAGCAGGAAGAGTACAAACTCCAGAGGTGGAAAAGCTATATTCTAGTCCTTTTTCCTGGCATTTATTGAGTGTGCTGTCTTTGACAAATTACTTAGTGTTCTCTTCTATAGAGTGGACATAAAGGTGACCACCTCCCAGTCTCACCTGGCCTGATACTTTTTGAAGTGATCAATAAATGTTATGTTATTGAATCAATAAATCAGTATTTCTTTTTTTTTTTTTTTTTTTTTTTTTTTTTTTTTTTTTTTTTTGGAAGAAGCGGAGGTCTGCGGCTCTGTCACCCCGGGCTGGGAGTGCAGTGGCCGGATCGCTCCAGCTCCAGCTGCAAGGCTCCGCCTCCCGGGTTCACGCCATTCTCCACTGTCAGCTCCCAAGGGTAGGCTGGAACTGACAGGGCGGCCCGCCAACGTCGCGCGGCTAGTTTTGTACAATATGAGGGTGTTAAAGTCAAGATGCATCGAGCGCTTTTCTGGGAATTTAATGAGTGTCTGGTCTTTGACAAAAGTTATTAGTGTTTCCTTCTATATTCAACCGATGTTGAGACAGGACAAAGCAGGAGACGCGTCTCGACTCTGCCCCTCGACGCATCACTTCTTGTTGGAATACAAGGCATCATAATGATTACTCCCTCCGCGTTCAATAAACCTGCAGTATGGCTCTCTTCCATAAGTGGTCTGGGGATTTTTAGTCAGGCCTTTTTGAATGTCAGGAGCGAACGCCGTTGAGCCACCGCGCCCGGCCAATAAATCAGTATTTCTAATAACTTATTTGTGAATATATGACTACATGCATTTACTGATTTATAAAGACACAACACTGTAGCTTTGTCTGAATAGATTTCCATGTGTATCTGAAAATTATTCCCTGTGTGTCTAAGTTTATTAAAAAGCATTAATTGGTCTAAAGCAGTGTGCCCAATGCAATACCAGGCACACATGTAATTCTAAGTTTTGTAGTAGCGACATTAAGCTTAAAAGCATTGAAATTTTCGTAACTTATTTTATCTAATTCAATATATCTAAAATGTTATTTCAACATGTAATCAGCACAACTATTAATAAAATATTTTACCTTCTTTTTTTAGGGATTTAGAATTGATTTTACCACATCAACATATTTAAATTTGAACACCAAATTTATCCAAAACACTTGATCTGTATTTGGATTTAATAAAATTTATAGTTGAAAAAGTACTTTCATATATGCAGATTTGTCCAAACATACTTAAAACATTTCCAATAACTGAACCAAGTGTCAGTTTTTACGTTTGAATTTAAATTAATTGCAATAAAAATAAAAGTTAAGTTTCTGGCTGGGCACAGTGGCTAGTGCCTGTAATCTCAGCACTTTGGGAGGCTGAGGGAGGCGGATCACCTAATGTCAGGAGTTCAAGACCAGGCTGGCCAACATGGTGAAACCCTGTCTCTACTAAAAGTAAAAAAATTAGCTGGGTGTGGTGGTGTGGGCCTGGAGTCCCAGCTACTCAGGAGGCTGAGGCAGAAGAATCTCTTGAACCTGGGAGGCGGAGGTTGCAATGAGCTGAGATCACACCACTGTACTCCAGCCTGGGTAACAAAGCGACGCTCCATCTCAAAAAAAAGAAAAAAAATTAAGTTCCTTAGTAAAACTGAACACATTTCAAGGGCTAAGCAGCCGTATGTGGCTAATAGCTACTGTATTAGACCACAAAGGTAGAACTATTTCAAATTGTTTTCTCAGGAAGTCCCAGACTTAGACAGAATAGTTATTTTATAATATAAAATAATGACATTCTAAGACTGGATTTTATTTTAGGAGTTGTCTCTTACCGACTATGCTTAGTAATGGCTTCTTTTTTTTTTTTTGAGACGGAGTCTCGCTCTGTTGCCCAGGCTGGAGTGCAGTGGTGCAATCTCGGCTCACTGCAAGCTCCGCCTCCCAGGTTCATGCCATTCTCCTGCCTCAGCCTCCCGAGTAGCTGGGACTACAGGCACCCGCCACCACGCCCGGCTAGTTTTTTGTAGTTTTAGTAGAGATGGGGTTTCACCATGTTAGCCAGGATGGTCTCAATCTCCTGACCTTCATTTTTGGAGGCTGAGACGGGCAGATCACGAGGTCAGCTAGATTTATGACATGCCCTTTGAATGAAGCTCTCTAGGTTACTTGGCCTAAAGAATGTATAGATACTATTAAAATGCTGCAGGACAATTGCTGTTTCTTCATATATGCACCTGACTCCATCGTCTTTGCAGACGAACCGTCTGGGTCTCAGACTGTGTTAGTTTTCCAAGGTCCCACGTCTTGTTAATGGCAGCATCAGCCTATGAACACGGGCTTACAGGTTCATAATGCCAGAGGTCCATACTTGGCCTCATTTAAGTACAGGTGCGTCCCTGATGCACTTTGGACATTTAGAGTCTTCCCTGAAGGAGGGTCCTTTCTTGGGCTATATTTTTAAATTCTCAAACATATCATCAACTCAAAATACATGGTAAAATTTGGAAAAGCACATGAGGTAGACTAGGTTGTCTCAAAGAATCCTTCTTGGGTGGAACAGGGTTGTGGGGATGAGGACATTAGGCAAAGAGACCTTAGTAGTAAAAGGTTGTGTGGCTCTGTGCCTTCTCTGTGCTCCTTCACTGCACTTTTAAAGGCAAAACTTAGCAGAAAAACAACCATTACTGTATAACCTCCAAAATAGTGATGCTCCTACTACAGACATTTCTGTGTGTACATTTCTCCTTTGGATTTGTTTCTAAATAAAACCAGTAAAGATGATTCACAAGCACTGGGTGCTATTGACTATGGGATACTTAGCTGAATGGTTTTCTAAGATTCAGTATATTCAGTTCTTAGTGTTGAATTCTGTATGCCTTCTTAAAAAAAAAAAAATATGAGCCAATTCTCTGAACTCCTGGCATTAACCATTTCATTGGAATTAACATACTTCATGGGAAAAGTTAATGTTCTAAAGACCAGTCAGAACTTCCATTCTGGTTTGGTCTGGTCTCTTGGGCCTAGGGTAGCATCTCAGTCCAAACCTATGGCCTCCCATACATTGTATTTAATAAGCCCCACTCTGGAACATGCGCCTTTGCAAATTTTGGCACTTAAATTGCTGTCAAAAACAGCATCTCTACTCAGATGCCCCAAAAACTGCCACTCCTTTTCAGAAACATTTGAAATCTATCCTCAGTTGCCACTTAGAAATATAGGAACAAAGAACATCCAGCAACAATCAGCCAAACCACTTTCATGAGAGAATACTGAAAGTCCATTACTGACCCTCTCTTGTCTCTTCATTCACCATGATGTGGCATGATGTAATGAGATTAGATAAACTAACTCATAATCTTTGTTTAAAAGATGCTTTCTGGTCGGGCACAGTGGCTCACGCCTGTAATCCCAGCACTTTGGGAGGCCAGGCGGGTGGATCACCTGAGGTCAGGAGTTTGAGACCAGCCTGGCCAACATGGTGAAACTCCGCCTCTACTAAAAATAAAAGAAAATTAGCTGGGCATGGTGACACGTACCTGTAATCCCAGCTACTCAGGAGGCTGAGGCAGGAAAATCACTTGAACCTAGGAGGGGGAGGCAGAGGTTGCAATGAGCCAAGACCATACCACTGCACTGCAGCCTGGGCAACTGAGTGAGACTCTGTCTCAAAAAAATAAAAATGAAATAATAAAAGATGCTATCTTAAATGAAAATAGTTGTTTACTTTCATTCTAACTGTGCCTCTAGTGAGCAAGTCACTCAGCTGAACTCCCATTGTTAGGTTAAGTTTTTTAAGTTTTTAGATGTTTTGAACGAAACTATGAAAACCCTGCAGAAGTGTTTATCCTTTACTGTTAACAGGATGTCATCTTGAACACACCCCCTTTTTTTGTTGTTCTGTACAACTATTCAGGAAGTGTTCACAGGGACTGTGAAGGAATTCTGGGAGGTATACTAACTAAATGGCACCACTTACTTTGTTGTTGTTAATTGTGTAAATGCTTTGTAGAATTTATGCATTTATCAAGTGGTTTTTTTTTTTTTTTTTTTTTTTTTTTTTTTTTTTTTTTGCATCTTGTCTTTTGATTTTCTGCACTCAATTTGCTGGGAGTTTAAAAACTAGACCAAAATAAATAAATAAATAAACCTTGCTTGGGTTGTAAGTAAGAGTTAGGCTTGAAGTTAGACCTTGCATTAGTCTATGTATATCAAGGACATAGATTTCTGACACCTATTTGGGGCAGAGAAATGGAACCCCTGAGGCTGTTTAACAGTAAGAAACAAATGAAGGACAGCAAAAGCACACCCCAAGTTCTTTTGGTTAATTTCCTGATTCTTCATTATGTTTTGAGTTATAGATACAAGGTTACCAACCAGCTAGACGGCTCTGTTTTATTATTAATTTCTTTATTTTATTATTTACTTCTTTATTTAGAGACAGAGTCTTGTGTCGCCCAGGCTGGAGTGCAGTGGTGTGATCATAGCTCCCTGCAGCCTCCCTCCTGGGGTTAAGCCATCCTCCCACCTCAGTATCCTGAGTAGCTGGGCCCACAGGTGTATACCACCATGCCCAGCTAATGTTTGTGGTTTGTGTAGAGACGGGGTTTTGCCATGTTGCCCAGGCTGGTCTCAAACTCCTGGACTCAAGTGAATCTCCCACCTCGACCTCCCGAAATGGTGGGATTACAGGAATGAGCCACCATGCCTGGCCTAAAATGGAAACTATTTTAAACCCTCCTATGCATTCCTCTGCCTGGGAGGATTGGCTTACTGAATACTCTGTTCTCATTTATTATTGAATATTCCCAAGGGCCATGAGTAGCTTCCAAACCTGGGTACACATTGGAATCACTTATGGAACCATTAAAAAGACAAATTCTAGCCTTGCCAGGGGTTCAAATTCTATAGGTCTTCCTGAAGCCATTGAGTCTGTACATTTTATAAAGCTCTCTCCATCTTTGGGTAAACTTTGGGCTTTTGTCAGACCCCTCTCCAAAAAATAAGTGAGTTCAACTCAAGAAACAGAACCTGTGCGATAATCCTCCAAAACAGTGTAATTAAAAGACTGAGGGTAACAGAAAGATCAAGTGAGAAATTACACATATGGAACTGGGTGGTACCTATAAGCTGAGTAATAGAAATCAGGAAAACTTATTGGAAAAAGAACATTTAGTGTACTTCTAATACATTTAAGTTAGTATGCCTTCCAGAATATTTCTCATTAACATAGAATCCCTTCTGATTTTTCTTTCCAAGGTTGGGTTTAAGAATATACCTGGTAGGCTGGGCGCAGTGGCTCACGCCTGTAATCCCAGCACTTTGGGAGGCCGAGGCGGGTGGATCACGTGGTCGGGAAATTGAGACCAGCCTGGCCAATATGGTGAAACCCTGTCTCTACTAAAAATACAAAAATTAGCTGGGTGTGGTGGCGGACACCTGTAGTCCCAGCTACTTGGGAAGCTGAGGCAGGAGAATCGCTGGAACCCAGGAGGCGGAAGTTGCAGTGAGCTGAGGTCGCATCACTGCACTCCAGCCTGGCAACAGAGCGAGATTCCATCTAAAAAAAAAAAAAAAAAAAAGGAATATACCCGGTCATTTGGAGGTGTAAAGTGAGCCTCAGTATAGGTTCACACAGTCTGTGCCAAATAAGCACCATACGCCTGGTTAGTAGAATGCTGCTTCACCAGTAGCTTGCTGTCAGAGGTACCCTGTGCCAAAACAAGCCAGTATTTTCCTAGTGGCCCTAATACACATTTTCAGGTTGCGTTTGTTTGCTAGATATGTCTTTAGGTAATGACATGCCTGGCAAATGCTACCTACAACTATAAGCCTATTTCATAGCCAGTACTTCCCAGCACAATGACACATTATCTTTTATGGATTCCCTGCCCTTATTATGGTTTCCACAGGGAAGAGGCCAGGCTGCAGGTGATGTTTGCTTATATTGTGCTCCATTTGGTTCCTCCCTTAACACAGCCTCAAAGGCTCCTTGTCTCTGAAAGTTTTGTTAATACAAGTGAATGAACATATTCTGTAGTATGTTGTATCACTGAAAAATAGTGAAAATACCTAATCCTTTTGGCACTGGCATCCATTGTTAATATTTTAACTCTTGTATTTACTAAATTTCTAGGAAGAGTAACATGTATGTATCTCATACAAATAAAATGTAACCATTTTATTACTGAAATATTTCACTGAATATTGTCACAAACTGGTTCTAATACCTCAGTTTAGAGAAATGTTGGGTTTATAAGAACAATGATAAAAAATAGGAATTATCATCAGCATATGTATCCTCTCACTTCAGAGTTTTGAATGAAATAGGTAGGGTTACAATATGATCATTTTAAATGGTGACTTTTCCTTTAAGTTGGAAAAAAATTCTTGAGTTGGTGTGCAAAGGTTATTTCTTGCTTCTCATAATAAAATAGAGTAGGGAGACTATACAGTAAAGTAGGTGGATAGAGTCCAGTAGGCTACATTTATTTTACTTTTTTTTATTTTTTATTTTTTTTGAGACAGACTCTCACTCTGTCACCCAGGCTGGAATGCAGTGCCAGGATCTCAGCTCACTGCAACCTCTGCCCCCCGTGTTCAAGTGATTCTCCTGCCTCAGCCTCCCAAGTAGCTGTGATTACAGGCGTGCACCACCACGCCCAGCTAATTTTGTATTTTTAGTAGAGACAGGCTTTCACCATGTTGGCCAGGCTGGTCTCAAATTCCTGACCTCAGGTGATCCACCCACCTCCGCCTCCCAAAGGGCTGGGATTACAGGCATGAGCCACCATGCCGGGCCTAGTAGGCTACATTTAATGAGAGTAGTTGTATGATCTAACATTTATGCTAATAAGTAGCTATTGGTTGGCCAGTAGCCTAAGAGCAGTCCTCCCAGAAGCAACAAGTAAACTAAACAGACTCAGGAACTTCCTTCCTTGCAGATTCTAAGCCCGTGAAGGTAGAAGCATTGGGTTCAACTTTCATTTGCACTTAAAAATGTTTGCAGTCATGCCATCAGTACATAGAGAAGCAGAAAGGAAACTTTTATGAACATTAGACTGTTAAAGAAAAAGGAAGCATCAACTTTAAAGTCATTCATTCAATTAATATTTGAGGGTTGTTACAAAACTATCAATTAAGTCAACAATCCAGTTTATTTTATTTATTAAATTTAGATTACATTATAGTTTAAAATATATGACTTTTTTTTAGAATCATCAGGAAACCAACAATCTATAAGTAAACTCATCCTAATCATGAGGGTTAGCCCTGGAAATAACAAATCATTTTAATAATTTTGAATAAAGTTTTTTTCTAAAAAATATTTTACTATCTGTTTGTATCTGTGGCATAAAATGCTATCATAATTTAACCACATCTGAATGAACTCAGATCATCAGTGAATATGTTAATTATTTGAGATTTTATAATATATGGATACGTTCAGGGCTTTTGAAATGTGAAGGGCATTATCTTTCTATACTAAAATATCTGTAGGCTGCTTTCCTTTCTCAGTTTTATGTCTGCTTTGTGCTTTTGTTTTCTGATTTTTCTATTAGTATCTGCCATCAGCTGACAGCTGTCACTTACACTGTCAGTATGCCTGACCTTAGGATCCTTCACCTGTCCATGATTTTTTGCTTTTGATTTAACATACATTCGATGGAGGGTCAAGATTATGTCTAATGTAGGAGAACATGGGCTTTAAGTGGGGATAGTCAGGTGAGGTGGAGGGCACCAAAGGTGACTGCACTCTGGAATTCAGCTATGTTTGGATATGCAGAATATCTGGGTAAAACAATATGTATACATTATTTGAGGCATCTCTTAAATGTATACAAAGACAAATACTCTAAGGTTGCCATTGTTTAGAAGTCCCAATCATATTAAGGAAAGCCCTAGAATAAAAATTAATAAATGTAGTGACACTGGAGTCTGATAAACCTGTATTTGAATGACGCTGAGCAAGCTTATTTTTGTTATTTTTCATTGACTCTGAAATGTAGATGGTAATGCTTACCTTATAAGGCTACTGTGAGGACTTAGTGAAATGATACATGGAAAGTGCCTAACAGGATCAGAATCAAGGTCAGTCCTCCTTCCCTCAAATGTTAGCTCCTTTTTTTACCTTTTTTTCCCTTCACTTCCCTTAGTATCTATAAAAGGTAGGAAAGAAGAGGATACTTTTTTTTTTCATATTCCTACAAGGCTGTTTTAAGTAATGTTCTTTTAGTTGAATGACAGTCACATCATTTGAGAGGTTAGTCTAATAATAGCACTGGAGACTTGAGGATGACAAAGTGCAAATTTTCAGTCGGTCTGGACTCCAATTTATTTATTTATTTGTTTATAATCAACATGGATTTATTTGAACCTGACTACTTTTGACAGAATTAAAAGGGGAAATTGTAGACTTCTACAATGACATTCACAGATCTGTGTACTACTGTCTCAGAAACTTAGGAAGCAAAAAAAAAAAGAAAAGAAAAATAGAGACAATATAGTATTAACACTAACAAGATAGTGAAGCAGAATTCTGTTTTCTTTTTCTTTAATCTTTTTTTTGTTGTAGATTTAGGGGTGCCAGTGCAGTTGTGTTACATGGTGATATTGTGTAGTAATGGTCTGGGCTTCCAGTGTACCCATCCCCCAAATAGTGTACCTTGTACCCAATAGGTGGTATTTCATCCCTTACCCCCCTCCCACCTTTTGAAATCTCCCATGTCTATTATTCCATTCTGTATTAGATTCCTAGTTATATATAGAGTGAGGAGGACTTTACTCTCTTCTATCTGTACACAGATACCTCCATAGGCACACTATTGTCTTTTAATGGTTTTGACTTCCTTTAGTAAAATATAAACCAAATACCCCATATTCACCTCTGTCAACTCTACAAAGGCATTCTAGGTCCTGAATGTGTAAAATGCAGGAGTAGCATGGGACATCTTTGCTGGTGTTTAGCTCAGCAGAACCACTTTAAGTGTTCATTTTGGTAAATTGGACATTTTCTTTCTTCCTGTGAAATGTTTCAGTTCATCAGTCAATTCTCCTTCCATGCTGTTTTGTAATTACAACCTATATTGCTAAAGAAAACCTTCAATTTACCCTGAGTAAATCAAGAATAGAAAATTACTTGGGTTTCAGTCTCTTCACAGCTGAAATAAATTTTCACTGACCCTCATAGAATTCTTCTCTCAGAAATAATGCCCATAGAAAGATCAATTCGTTACACTTTTGTCTTTAAGTAACTTTGCATTTTCCTTCTCAATCTCCTCATTAGCCTAAACCTGTTTTCTTTTGAAGGCAGAACACTTAACATTCTCCAATATTGGCTCCATCTTGGTTTTATAAATTAAGTTTTTAACAAGTCAGTTTAGGCTGTGTCTTTTAAAATCATGTAACTATAGATTTGAATCCAATCACTTTTCTTTGCAAGTTATGTCAACAGATGTTCAGTGTTTCTTTTTCCTTAAGGGTGTATGGTTTCTCGCTGACTCTTGGCTTCAAATACAGATTCTCTGCTGTTGGTTTTGTCTGTAGGCATATAAGCTGTTGAAAGCTGTTTGTATTCATGGCCAAGAGCCCCTAGTTCCCAGAGCAACAGTTTATCACTCACCCTGTGTTATCTTTGCTCCTACATTTCTTCAGTCACAGGAACACAACCCCAGCCCGTTAGATCCGGGGGGCAGCGTGTGTATTTGCTATGCATGGACTGTTTATGGCAAACTGTGTGGGTCGGGCTCATGTTCCTGGAGTGCTTTGAGCAGCTTTACTAATCTGTCAGCATAGTATGTTCTTGTGGATAAATATAGACATACGGGCACTCTGCGAGTTGTAGGTCACTGTCTTACTGTGCAGCTAAAAATTGTCCCATTGGTATGAACAGTCTGCCCTGGACGGAAGGCCTGTTTTAGTTTGTCTTCTACTGTAGGTCTTTAGCACCTGACTAAAAATACACCTGGGGCCAAAAATATAAGGGCCCTAGCATTGTGGCTGAGACACTTACGGTGGCAGTGAGCAACAGGAGTATGGAGCCCATCATTATGTGTTTTGGCTTTGGAACATAGTCTGTGTAGCTGTTCCAGACTGTCAGTTTGGGTTTCTTTTCAGGCTCATGGAGATTACAACTGCTTGTTGGAGACGATCCTGTGTGATCAGCTTCATAAAAGGACTTGGTAGGTATGAAAGGCTGTTATATGTGTGGAGTGGCTAATTGGTTGTTAAATGCTGAGTGTGGGAGGATTCTCCTAAAGGTTTTGCTGGATAAGGGTGGAGGTAGCAGTTGCATCTGCATGCAGGGATTTACTTATAATGCCATTGTTCAGAGACAGGAGTAATGCTTGAGGTGTTACATTTGAGATTGGTAATATTTTGGAGGGAAGATGTCCTTTTTGTATACAAGCCTGTGGAACAAGCAGCCATGATACAATGGAATTTTTCTGTGCACTTAACTTTCACTAAAAGATTTGTTATGACACTGAAGTAAAATTGCTGGTCTGTAAAAACAGCTAGTATATATTTGGAAAATAATTAATCACATCATATTTAATATTATAGTAGAAGTAGGATTTATGCTTGATTTCTTCTAAATAGTAATGTTAATGCCCTTACTTGTTTTGTTTTAAACATTGCAATAGGCCTAAAAGCAGTTTTTTCTTCATTCTTGGCTTAGCTTTCTTCGACATGTAAAAAATAAAATATTTTCCTTTTGTTTATAAATTTAAAAACAGGACACCGTATGTTAACCAACATTAAATGGGTCTAAATTGTATGTCACTGCTCTTCCTTTATCAGACAATAGCACAGTTACATTAGTTCTAACATAACATTTTAAGCAATATTGTACAGCAGTTCCAAAAAACTCGTAAGAGGAAACATCCATGACACAGAGTTAATTACATGCATTTTCGATATACACTCTTTAACTTTATTTAGTGAAGGTAGGAGAAGTTAACTTGTAAGTGGTAAAAGCATAACATATTGCTCTAATCAAGGAGAAAGATTTTGTTTACTAAAGACTTGGGAGATTGAGTTGCTTGCTAATTATTCCACTGCACTATCTCTAATGAAACTACTAGAGGTTTACATATGATAGCATTCTGTTTCTAGGAAAAAAATTCCTGTTCGTCATTCCTTTACCTCTTACTTTTGTGGTTTGTAGAGTGTGCATTAGAGAACTTTTTTTTCCTCCCAAGGAATTTTTTTTAGTGTATAACAAGCATACAAGATAAATGATAAAATTTATGGTTCCAGGTATTTGGAAAAGGTTGCATCATTATAGCACTCATATGAAATGCTTAATATTTCTATTGTATGGTATCCCTTGGAGATGTTACTGACCATTAGTGTATTTTGGCTGAACAGAGCACTCCCACAGTCTCGTGAACATGTCGACTCCTTTTTCACTCATTGCCTTTCTTGCTCATAATAAAGTTTATTGTAAAGTTAACTTTATAGTACAGTTGGTAAAAATTTTAGGTATTAAATTTTACTATAAAGGCATCAGAAGCAACTAATCTGCTTCTGTGAATTGGTAGATTTATCACCATCTTAGATTATAAATTTCTGGTGAGCATGTATTAAGTGAATTTTACATCTTTGTACATTTCCATAACCATTTAAGAATTTAATAAAGCCTAAAATTTTTTTAAATGAGCCGGTATCTAAATGAATAAGCCCATATGAACCAAGAATTTAATAAATATTTACATGTTGATCAAATCAAACACCAACAAAACTGAAAAAGATTTCACTTATTCACTTAACTCATTGAACAAATGTTTATTGAGCTTCTGTTGTAAACACTGTACTGGAAGGCCTTTGCTTGCTATATATCTTGGAACTGTATATAGTTACCATATATGTTTTATAATGGAAATGTATATCATCACATATATTTTATAATGCATATGTATGTTAGTATATACATATGTATGTGTATATACTTTATAATAGAATAAATACTATAATGTATATTGTACTTGTGTATAGGTATATAATTTTATAGTATAATGCATATTATGTTAACAAAGACACCTGTAAGATTAGACTATCCTTAAAGTCACCCCTGCATCATGTAATCCGCAAGGGGACCCTGGAGGGGAACAGCTGTAACTTTAATTTGCGACGTTTATTTGTCAAAAGATGGCAGTTGCTGGCACTGTCCTTGTGGCAGACCCCCCCCCACCCATGTCCAGTCTGCATAGACTTCAGTGTCCCTTTATGTTGGGTCCCTGTGTAATGCACTTGCCAGTTCAGCTGCAGAAAACATCACCATGGTGTTCTTCTCTTGCCCTTGGTGTTTGACTTAAATATGATTCTTATAAAATAGCTCAAGAAGCTGGTTTGTCGTTTCTGGCAGGGCTCGGTCTAATGCCCAGATAACACTCTGGGAATGAATACTAGCTCGTCAGCCTCCAGAGCCTTTTGACCGTGACTCACAGTAAGAAACACACTTTGCATTGTGACCCAGAACTCACACACATACATATCTGTAGACACAGACAGAGTCCGAAAACAACAGCTTTGTGAAACAGTGCTCCTCTCCTCACTGTGCAGGATGCCACCAATCTGCTATTTTCTCTTCTCCTGTTTTCTGCTCTGTTTCATCAAATTCAGGCTGGTCAGCGCCCACCAAGTTAGTTTCATGATCCAGTAATGGGTCAGAACCTGCATTTTAACAAACTCTGCTTTAAAGATTCCAACAGCTAGGCATTCCCAACATACCCTTAGTCACGTTCTCAGCAGAAATGACATGCTGTCATCCTTGACATAATATTCTACTCCTGGGCATATTGGTGCTTTATTTGTCAGAGTATTGCTTGGTTGCAGAAAGAGCTCTCCTGGTAGTTCTGATGCGAGTCTCAGGTTGAATGTAAGGTTTCTAAGCTGGAGACAATGTGTGACCTTTTACATCTTAACACTTCCTTACTCCTTAAAGCAATAAATATTTGTTGAGTACTTGGTATTAAGCCTAGCACTGTGCTAGAAGGTGATGCTACAGGAGGAATAAAGCAAATTCCTTGACCTTGTTGCAGTTAAGTGTAGTGGGGAAGACAGATAGGAAATGCATATATAATGTGTCAGGAGGCAGCCAGAACTCTGGATGACAGTAAAGATGATACAAACTGTTAGCAGAGGGGAGTACCAAGGAGTGGCTGGCCAGAACAGACTCTCATAAACCTAGAAGGAAGTGAGCATGTGAGCCATCATGACATTCCCCCGACCATTCATAAATTCCTACAACCCCTCTGCCCCAGTTCTCTTCCACTTTGAAGGTTTCCCTGACCGTCTCTATCATCAGTTATTTCTAGTTCTCAGCTTGAGTGTCACTATCCCAAAGTCCTGCCCCAACCCCCACAATCACAGATGTGTTCCCCCCTGCGTCTCTCCTGCAGCAGCCTTTGTAGCACTTCTCACTTTGCAGTTATAGTCCTGTGTGTTTTTCTTCTATCATGCCTCTCTCCGTCCACACTGTCAGCTGTGTGAGGCTACAAGCCATGCCTATTTTGTTCCCCCAGCAGATAGCCCAATACCCCAAGTACAGTGGGCCTTCAGTAAATAGTCAATATGTGAATAAATGAACAAATTAATGAATGAATACTCTCCTAAATTCGTGTGCTCATCCATTGACTGTTCGACCTGGCTGTTCAGCCTTTGGCTGTTCAACCTGGTGGTATAGTGTAACTGAATAGATTAAACTTCAAAAATCTTTCAAACTGTCTTTTAAAATCTATTTTCATATTCTCCACAGAACTTTGCAGAATGCCTTATACGAAGGTCTTGATGAAAATTCTTTATTTAATGATTTGATTAATTGATCACACTCATAGTCTTTTGAAGCATAAATAGTTCTGAAAGGACTGTAATCAGGTCAGATGATAAAAGTTGCCTCTGTAAATGACACCTCCACTCATCCTTGCTGTGGGTTATGCATGTAAATACTCAGGCCAACATTCAGTTATGCAGACAGTTCAGTTACTCAAACCTATGTGATCGAACTTGAATTGCAGTGGTGTTCACTTTTTTAATATAGTCATTTATTTTTCAAATTGAGGTTCTAAGACGGCATTCCTTTATTACTGCCATTGTAAGATATAGGAAACTTTTTATAAGTGAGTCTTATCTTTTAAAAAAATTTATTATGAAGTGTTAAACCCAAAAGGAGAAAAAAATTAGGATAATATGTAACATATTGCCATCACTCAAATTCTACAGTTATCAAGATTTAGTCATGTTTAGTTTATTTTTACCTTTATTCTTTCATTCTAATTTAAAAAAATACTTTTTTTTTTTTTTTTTTTTTTTTTTTGAGACAGAGTTTTACTTCATTGCCCAGGCTGGAGTGCAGTGGCATAATCTCAGCTCTCTGCGACCTCCGCCTCCTGGGTTCAAGCAGTTCTCATGCCTCAGCCTCCTGAGTAGCTGGGATTACAGGCGCCCACCACCACGCCTGACTGATTTTTTGTATTTTAGTAGAGATAGGGTTTGACCATGTTCCCCAGGCTGGTCTCGAACTCCTGAGCTCAGCCAGTCCTCCTGTCTCCGCCTCTCAAAGTGCTTGGATTACAAGCATGAGCCACTGTGCCCAGCCAAAAAAATTTTTTTTAGAGAGAGTCTCACTCTGTTGCCCAGGCTGGAGTGCAGTGGTGCAATCATAGCTCAATGCATCCTTGAATTCCTGGGCACAAGCGGCCCTCCCGTCTCAGCCTCCCAGTAGCTATGACTGCAGATGCACGCTACCATGCTCAGCTAACCTTTAAATTTTTTTTGGTAGAGTTGGGGTCTCACTGTGTTGCCCAGACTGGTCTCAAACTCTTGGCCTCAAGTGATCATCCTGTCTAGGCCTCCCAAAGTGCTGGGGTTAGAGGTATAAGATACCGTGTCTAGCCCTTGTTTCTCTTCGTTAAAGTATTATGAATCAAATGTAGACATCATTTCATTGAACCCCATATAATCAGTATGCATTCTGGGAAATAGAGATATTTTCTCATCTACCCTCAATGCTATTATCACATCTAGTAAAATTGACCGTAATTCTTTGCTATCACCTAATATCCAGTCCGTACTCAAGTTTTTTATACTCCTAAAAAGTCTTTTAACAATTGGTTTGCTTAAATCAGGGTTCAGACAAGGTCCACATATTACATTTGGTTGTTTTATCTCTTCCCTTGACCTGTAGAAACTAGTACAGTTTTCCTATGGAACGAACCTACTTCTGGATTAGCTGTTTTGCTTCCTTATGGTGGTAGCATTAACTTGTCCTATATCTGCGTTGTCTCTTATGAATGCACATTAGCTCTAATGTTTTGAAAGCATGGTGAATGTGGTCACAGGGCAATGTACAGTTCCCCCTGGTCACAGGTTATATTCCAAAGTCATTTCTGTTCTATTACTATGATAGAGTAGAACTGTGTCACTCCCAGGTATACATCCCTAATAGTTTTCAGTGTGTGGGTACAAGAACTCTGACCAATATATTGCTACAGGCTGGGGATTTTGAGAAAGCTTCTAGAGTCAGTGTTCTAAAACCACTTCTTCAGCACCTTTATCATCATAACAAGTTGCAGGTCTGTTTGTGTAAGATGTGGGATCTTTTTTTCTGTTTTAACGGGCACCAGATAGGTTCCCACCTTCATTAGTCTTCTCATAGTAGGTGCAGTCATCTTTTAGTTTGTGTTGTCCTTCCAAGAAGCCACTTTTTCTCGCAGTTTACACAGTAACATGAGATCAGCATTCTTTCCAGAAACACACTGGCTCCCAATGACCCTCCAAATAAAGTTCACATTCATTGGTTTGCCATTTAAGACCTTAGTTCTAATACTAGTAAGTATTTTAAAACCTACATTTTTATAGGACTGAAGAGTTCATTAAATTTTTCATATGCGCTCTTCTTTACTTCATCTATGCAAATACTATATTTTAGAATTGGTTGGGTTCAGGTCCACAAATATTAAGTGAGCACAGTTATTTACTTAATTGTGCCGTGCACGGTGCTAAGTGCTTGGGATAAAGACAAGACATAGTATTGTTTTTGAGGACTCTATAGTTCCTTGGTGAAGACAAATTTGAACAGATATACTAAGACCAGGGATGTGTGGTAGGAGGGTGACAGGAGGAAGGGGAGAGAAGAGACACTTGGCAGATGCCTCTGTGTACCTGCCATGCCGTTCCATTTGCCTGAGTTGCCCCTTTCTCTTCTCTACCTGTCAGAATCCTACCTGTCCTTTAAGACCTGGGTCAAATGTCACCTATTCCACAGTGTCCACCTACTCCATGGCCCAGAACAGAGACTAGGCCTAACATGGGGTTAGTTTAGACACAAGGCAGACTTTCAGTACACTTTTTTTTAAATGTAAACAAAAGTCATGAGTTTACAGGTAGGAATAAAGACTGGCTTCCCCACTGTCTGCCTGCAGTTTAGGGAGTTTCCAGGCTTAAAATTTAATGAAACCAGAGAAGCGAAGATACAATTGGAAAGGTCAGGATTATTTGTAAAGCTTTACTCTATAGAGAGGATAGATGATAGAATCTCCCTAATTCATATTAATTTAAGGGAAGGCAAGTTATTAATTATTAAGTGTTCACACTGTAGAGATATTGAACAAATGACGTTTTCATACATTTTCACTGCATACTTGTATATTTCGTAGAATCGTAGAAGTTGAAAGGTCCATCTAACCTAGGATTTTTAAGAATAACAGGCAAGGACACGGAAGCCCAGTTGTCCAAGTTTCTTCCCTAAAGTCACTGAGTCACATTCGAGCTTAGACCTTTGACTCTGAGCTCAGTGTTCTTTCCACTATATTTTACCTACAAAATGTTAACTTTGTTGGAGTTAATGAAGCATGTCAGTTTTTCTATAGGCAGATAAGATTAGAAACAATTGGATTAACTGATTAAATTGCCCTCCTTTTCCTTCCTATTTATTTCCATCAGTGGTGTCAGTGTGTGGGTCCCAGGGCAGCAGCACCAGTATCACCTGGGGACTGGTTAGAAATGCATACTCTCCAGTCTCACCCCACACTCTGACACTGAATTGGGGTAGGAGGTGTCCAGCCTTTCAGGTGACAGTGATGTGCTAAAGACTGAGTACCAGTAATTCAAATTGTAAGTCAGCAGATTTTTTTTGAAGTTAAGATTTAAAAACTCAAGGGCTTGTCCAAATAATCTACACTTTTTGAATTTGTAGAGTTCACGTTAATGATATTTCGCGGCATAAAATGAGTGAGTAGAAGAAGAAATTAGAAAAGAGAAGAAAATGAAGAAAGGAGAGCCAGCAAAGGACATGTGAATGAGAACAGTTGGTCACTTCTCTTAGGGAGAAAAAGGAAGTTGAAATTCAGGATTATCCTGCCTCTAGCAGGTTATTCGATCTCCTTTTGGTGAGAAAGGACCTTGAAATGTCAGTGTAACCTCATCTTCCTCTGCACACGGATCTTGGCAGACATTCTTTCAGGCTCTGATGACAGTACCTACTTTGAAAATCAGGGGAACGTCCATGTAATCTCATCTTAGCAGATGACAGACATTTATAAAGGAAATCACTGAAATGTTACTGTCATTTCTCTCAGATAAAATACTGGAAGGCGGAGGAAGAGAGAAAAGAAAACAGGGCAGACACTTGATGCTAACTTTCTCTTTGTTGAACGGCTTCACTCTCTCCAGGGTATTCAGTCTGGGGAGACCAGAGACAAAAATGGTTTTGAGAGAACATAAATTGAGGTAAGCAGAGAACTGTGCCTTCAAGTAGATTTGCTCCTTGTTAGGATAACAGGCAGTTAAAATTTATGTCATCAGTGTATCTAGGAAAGAATAGTCTCTGGGTCTTTCCAAGGTATGTGTGTCATTAATCAGATCTCATATATTTTTATGGATCCTCCATGTTCAATTCTTTTTTTTTTTTTTTTTTTTTTGAGACAGAGTCTCGCTCTGTCCCCCAGGCTGGAGTGCGGTGGCACAATCTCAGCTCACTACAAGCTCCGCCTCCCGGGTTCATGCCATTCTCCTGCCTCAGCTTCCCGAGTAGCTGGGACTACAGGCGCCCGCCACCATGCCCAGCTAGTTCTTTGTATTTTTTAGTAGAAACGGGGTTTCACCGTGTTAGCCAGGATGGTCTCGATCTGCCGACCTCGTGATGTGCCCGTCTCGGCCTCCCAAAGTGCTGGGATTACAGGCGTGAGCCGCCGCGCCCGGCCCATGTGTTCAGTTCTTTTTTGTACTCCTAGCCTTTCCCAAAGTCCTTCTAATGTCTACAAAGTGCATTTTCATTCACGAGGGCAGAGAACCCAGAGGGAGAGACCTTCATGGCCTAAGGATATATTCGTCTTTCCAGAAAGTATGCAACTATTCTAACCATAGGAAACCCCATTCTCCAAATTACAACATTTATGTTGTATTTCGTCATCCCCTGAAGTCCCAAAACTAGCTTACGCCAGAGCAAAGCCTATGGGTAAGGGGACAGTCTTCAACACAGGCAGCTGATTGGTTTTAAAAGACAGTCTGGGAATGGTGTAACACCACTATACCAGCGAATGAGGAATGGATACAGAAACGGTGGTATATACATACAATGGGATATGATTCAGCCTTAACAAGAAAGGAAATCCTGCCGTATGCAACAATACAGATGAACTTTGAAGACATTATGCTAAGTGAAGTAAACCAGTCACACAAGGACAAATATTGCGTGATTCCACTTTTTTTTTTATTATACTTTATTTTTTTTCCTTTTTTTATTATTATACTTTAAGTTCTAGGGTACATGTGCACAACCTGCAGGTTTGTTACATATGTATCCACGTGCCATGTTGGTGTCCTGCACCCATTAACTCGTCATTTACATCAGGTGTATCTCCTAATGCTATCCCTCCCTGCTCCCCCCACCCCACGGCAGGCCCCGGTGTATTATACATGAAGTTCTAGGGTACATGTGCACAACGTGCAGGTTTGTTACATAGGTATAATGTGCCATGGTGGTTTGCCGCACCCATCAACTCGTCATTTACATTAGGTATTTCTCCTAATGCTATCCCTCCCCCAGCCGCCCAACCCTGACAGGCCCCGGTGTGTGATGTTCCCTGCCCTGTGTCCATGTGTTCTCATTGTTCAGCTCCCACCTGTGAGTGAGAACATGCAGTGTTTGGTTTTCTGTCCTTGTGATAGTTTGGTTAGAATGATGGTTTCCAGCTTCATCATGTCCCTGCAAAGGACATGAACTCATGCTTTTTTATGGCTGAATAGTATTCCATGGTGTATATGTGCTACATTTTCTTAATCCAGTCTATCATTGATGACATTTGGGTTGGTTCCAAGTCTTTGCTATTGTGAATAGTGCCGCAATAAACATACGTTTGCATGTGTCCTTATAGTAGCGTGATTTATAATCCTTTGGGTATATACAATCATGGGATTGCTGGGTCAAATGGTATTTCTAGTTCTAGATCCTTGAGGGATCGCTACACTGTCTTCCACAATGGTTGAACTAATTTACACTCGCACCAACAGTGTAAAAGCGTTCCTATTTCTCCACATCCTCTCCAGCATCTGTTGTTTCCTGACTTTTGAATGATCGCCATTCTAACTGGTGTGAGCTGTTATCTCATTGTGGTTTTGATTTGCATTTCTCTGATGACCAGTGATGATGAGCATTTTTTTGTATGTCTGTTGGCCTCATAAATGTCTCTTTTGAGATGTGTCTGTTCATATCTTTTGCCCACTTTTTGATGGGGTTGTTTTTTTCTTGTAAATTTGTTTAAGTTCTCTGTGGATTCTGGATATTAGCCCTTTGTCAGATGGGTAGATTGCAAAAATTTTCTCCCATTCTGTAGCTTGCCTGTTCACTCTGATGATAGTTTCTTTTGCTGTGCAGAAGCTCTTTAGTTTAATTAGATATCATTTGTCTATTCTCTGTTCTGTTCCATTGGTGTATATATCTGTTTTGGTACCAGTACCATGCTGTTTTGGTTACTGTAGCCTTGTAGTAGAGTTTGAAGTTAGGTAACATGATGCCCTCCAGCTTTGTTCTTTTTGCTTAGGATTGTCTTGGCAATGTGGGCTCTTTTTTGGTTCCATATGAACTTTAAAGTAGTTTTTCCAATTCTGTGAAGAAAGTCATTGGTAGCTTGATGGGGATGGCATTGAATCTATAAATGACCTTGGGCAGTATGGCCATTTTCACGATATTGATTCTTCCTATCCATGAGCATGGAATGTTCTTCCATTTGTTTGTGTCCTCTGTTATTTCATTGAGCAGTGGTTTGTAGTTCTCCTTGAAGAGGTCCTTCACATCCCTTGTAAGTTGGATTCCTAGGTATTTTATTCTCTTTGTGGCAATTGTGACTGGGAGTTCACTCATGATTTGGCTCTCTGTCTGTTATTGGTGTATAGGAATTCTTGTGATGTTTGCACACTGATTTTGTATCCTGAGACTTTGCTGAAGTTGCTTATCAGCTTAAGGAGATTTGGGGCTGAGATGATGGGGTTTTCTAAATATACGAGCGTGATTCCACGTATATGCGGTATCTAAAATGGGTAAGTTAATGGAACCCAAACATAGAATGGTGGTTGCCTGGGGCAGGGGGAGGGGGAAATTGGGTGTTGCTAATCAATTGTTATAAAGTTTTAGTTAAGCAAAATGAATAAGCTCTAGTGATCTGCTATACAATTGTACGCATAGCCTAACAATAATATACACTTAAAAATGTGGTAAGAGGGTAGATCTTCTGTTAACAAAATAAAAGAAAAATTGTTTTTTAGAAACAAAAATATATTTAAAAAATAAAAGACAGGGCAATATGGGAAGCTTACAAGATAACGTCGTCACATTCATGGGTCAGGTCCTGAGTTGACCACTCCGTAACCTTAGACAAGTCACTTAACCTCTCTGAACCTGCATGGTCTTATCTGTAAAAGGGAGATTAGCCTTGTAGGATTATTTTAAGAATTAAAGATACTAATTCATCTAGAGATATCATGTAGATTCTGAAACGTGAAAGAACACAACGTGAGAACTGTAGAACTAAAGTGTATGTAAAAGGAGGAATGTATGCAATCCATGAAAATGGGAGGAATATTTCACATTATCAGAATTTTATGGAAGTTAATCAGAAATTAACTTAGCCTGCCTTTGGATATACTTTTCTTCCAATGCAAAAATTGTGTTTTGGTATATTTTTACATGATATTCTTTTGTTGGCCCACTTTAAAATAAGTAATTATTTAAGAATCATCTATCACTTTGTAAGCAATCTTTGTGTGTTGTTGAAACTAATTGTTTTTTCTTGTCTCAACATTTTCTATTTCTTAATATTCTTCAGAAGAAAATAATTCTTTCTGTCATGTTTGGTTGTTTTCTTTTTCTTTTTATCCTAATTTACTTTACATGACTTTCAGGGTTTCTGGCCATTTGAGTATTTGCAGTACCTTTTTACATGCCATTTCTTAAGTTCCCTCATACTTGCTTTAATGGACAATTTGTTATTGCTCTATACACAGAGTGACATGTTCGCAAAGAAGCTGCGTCATACTTGGTTTATGTTTTATGAAATGTTCCTCTACTGCCAGTAAACAAATTAAGTCTTAGGAGAAAAGGCATTTGAGAGGGAAAGTGTGGTCCTAAAGAAAGATCCCAGCTCTTGGTTACTAACAGGGTTTGCCTTCAGAACCCGAAAAATGAATGAAGTATTGAGAGCCGGCAGAAAGAACAATTTGTGTACAACTATGAACAAAGAAATCTCATAATTTACTCCTTTGTTGAAAGATAAGGTTACATCAGTCTCTATAAAGTTAAGTTGTTTAATCAGATCACCTTTCTAGGAAGAGTACTACCTTGAATATTTGGTTACTGCATATAATCCCAGGAGCAATTAAAAGAAAAAGGAAGCCATTTTTTATTTCAAATACTCTGGGTAAAATTCCAGTAATGGGAGCATCAGTAAAAGCAATGCGTGTTTTGAAAAATTAGCTCTGTGCTTGTCTGTCTTTGCAAGCCGGTGAAAAAGCAGGCCAAACATCTCTGCTTCCTGAGGAGTGGAGTACTTTTTGGAGGAAGATGGGGAAGCAGTGTGCTCATTGAGCATTTTAGTTCATGCCCTTCACAGGCTGGTTAAAAGTCTCATCTCCATGGTAACTGACACACAGATATGGGGCAGGCCAAATGCATGGATCAGGAAAACAGATCCTGCCCAAGCCACATGTGCCTGGATTTTCTTAGACACCAAGAATACACATAGCGTTCATTCCTTCCTGCAGCAGCCCTAGACTGTAGCACCTGAATGCCTGTAGATAGAGAAGAGCAGGTCCCTCTGGCCACTTAACTCTGTTTCATTTTTCCTTGTTCTTTTAGAATTTATTGCAGTCTGACTGTGTGGTATTTGTGTGTATGTGCGCGCATGTGTGTGTGTGTATACACATGAAATGCTGATTATGTTACCCCTCCTCAGTACAACATAAGCTCCATTAAGGCAGGAACTATCGCTTTGTTCACCAATATCTTCCCGTGCCTGGAACAGTGCCTGAAGCCTAGGCACTCATTAAATAAGTATTGGTTGAGATGAATGAGTGAGTCAATGAACAATAGTTTCTAATGAAAGATGGTATTACTTCTCTGAAAATCTGATTGAGAAAACCAGTTGCTTTCCTGTAACATCTATGCCAGTTAGCCTCTGGAGCTCTTATATGACACTCGTTTCATTTCAGTGTTGTAATAAAAATGTAGCTAAACTATGAGCTGTGAAGGTGTTTGTGTTGGTGCTACAGTTAGGAGGGTAGTCTGCCCTGGAAATGTTGGTAACTTAGGGAAATTGTACTGAAGATTTAAACCGGCTAAGAGCAGCCAGCCTAAAAATTAAGCTATAAGTCAGTGAAATTGGGGAACAAATAGTCATATTCAAAAGATCATCACATGCAGCCAGAAATAGATTTAATAAATGGAAAAAGAATGGGTGTCACAACTATAAAATAGACTTCTCATAATTTAAGGAACGGACCCTGCTTAATATAAAAGATAGAGACCCAGTGAACACAAGAAAACACTTCCTGAAGCCATCCAACAAAACCAATTAGGAACAGAATTTGGAATAAAAATAATAAAGGAACATTGACAAAACCCATTTAAGACAAAAGAAGGCAATGGAGAAAAAAATTAGAACGTGTTAAAACCAAGATTAAAATGTACATGAGAAAATATAAAGAGAAGGCAAATTTCAAACGGATTCAATAATTAGAAACCTAATTAATATGTGAGAGTGATGCTCTTCTTCTCCACTCCACACCAGCCCCCACCACAGGAGCACTGGTGTGAATGACTTTTTAGAGAAATTGAGCTGTTATATGAAGATAGATAGGATGAAGGAAAGGAGAATAAAGGCTGATGGAGTTGGAGCTAAAAAATTCATCACATGGATGCCACTGAACCGTACACTTAAAACAGACTAAGATGGTAAATTTTGTCTACTTTACCACAATTAAAAATAAACAAAACAGATTTTAAAATTCATTATATGCAAGAAATTTTAGTGGGGGTTTTTAATACAACAAATTAAGCAACAGGAACAATTGTTTCTTCAACAAGTATTTGGATGGGGAAGATGTGACAAAGATTCTGTCAGGATCCTTTCATTGGGAGAGATCCCTATTTCCAGAGACCCGGCATGAAGAGAAGGCTGACCCTCGGGGCAGCTGGATGGCACTGGCTGGCAGGGCCCAGACCAAGCCAGGTGGAGGGAACTCTACTGACCTGGACCCTGAAAGGTAGGAGGATTTGCTTGCAGGACTGGATAAAAAGCAAGGAAAGCAGCACCCCAGGTAAAGAGGAGTTGATTCCGTCACTGCCTTCATTTGCAAACCTGGAAAATGGGACCTCAGTGTGGCTAGTACTGAATCCATGTTTTATTTTGTTTTTTCAATCAAAATAAATTTCAATTAAAATCAGACCTATGAAGGAATAGATTTAATTCTTGAGAGCTAAATTCTTAGAGGCAGCAGACTTTTCCCTTTTATACATCAAAAGTTTTCAGTTTTATCTTTTGAAATGGAAACCTTTGGAAATTGATATTGGTCTTTTCCCCACCTTTTTTACCTTTCTGTGAGACTTATGGTCCTCATAATGAACATAAACTGTAACACCAATCGAAACCCTCAAGCCTGTGAGACTGTCATATTCAGCCAACTGCATTTTTAAGTTCTGGCGGCTTTCTAAATTATGCGATTTTGTTTCTTCTTTTGCTACTAGCATTTCTACCCATAGAAATTACACCCCCTCCCTTATAATTTTCTGTTTCCAGACTGTTGTGAATTTAGAAACTAGACAATTGATCTTACTTATATATAGATTAAGGGCAAGCACGTGCTGTGAGAGGGCCTGATGCTTTTCTTTCTAATGATAATGCTCTAATATTTACACCAGTGTGGACTTTGTGACTCAAGTTTGACTACCAGGGAACATGCATTTCCTGGTCTGTACTATATTGTCACCAAATAACCCAGGTATTGAAAGATGCCATGTCCTAATGTTTACTTTTGAAATTATCCTGAGGCTAGGATTTACCATGAATTAATTAGGGTAGGATGAAGAGAGGTTTCTGAAACTTGGAAGTGGACCTAGTTCAAGTACACTTCCCCCATTATCGTTCATGCATCTCAGCTGCCTAGGTTGATCTGTGTTTGAAACTCAGACTGATGAGTGACACCCCGCTTTGAATCATTTTCTGCTCTGGTACAGGGCTCTGCTGGGCTAGGATAGTTCCAGCTCAATAAGGCTGTTCATACAGTTTTATCTTTTTGAATATCACCTCTGTATTCACAAAGATGTCTGACTTTGAAGTACGGGTGATGAATAATATTTTTTATGATAGCAGCGAATTGGCAGTTTAGCCGTTTAAATGGAGGATTTGTCTGAGAGGTTTTCTGGTGTCTACATTTCAGCTCTCTAGTTCAAAATGCAGCCTTGCAGGACTGTCAGAGGTCCTCTCATGAAAATTTCACTCTCATGAAAATGTGTGCACTGTAGTTAAGACTTTCAGGCCCCAGAGTCATGCAATTAAGGATCTTGTCTTGCAATAACTGTATATATTACATCAACCCCATTATTGCTGCATCTAGAAATGGATCAGATCCTGTGGAAACCCAAAGATAATAAAAAGTCATACTCCAAATAGACATTTTAGGTTTATATGCCAGTCTCTGGTTCTGTGGCACGATGCCTTTGATCCCTGAGGAAGATGTCTTGAGACATTATGTCCTTCTCTAAGCCGGTATTGGGGAGGTTTCCTACTTCCACTAGGTGCCTGCACTGGGGGAGTAGGAGGTGAAGCAGAGGAGTGGCCAGGACTTCATTTTCATCATTTGATTTTCAATATGCCCCTTTGCAATCAATAGTGCCTTTTAGTGCACTGCTTGCCTTACCATTTAATTTAAAGTCATTAAATTAAACTACTATCTATCACAACTACTACATCCTTTCTTAAAAGACTCTGACATGTTGTATCTCCTCATGTAGTTCCTATTCCAGGAATCCCTTTCAGACCTGCAGAAATAAAATCAGGTGACATTTTTAGTTAGTTATTTAAGGAGATTTATTGAGTATTATCTGTGCAAAGAACTTCGGATGACATCTGGGAGTCTACAGTCTTATTAGGGAACTTTTAGGGGATATTGCTAGAAGAGTATATGGTTTAATTACAGGGCCGACCCTAGACAAAATCTTGTCTCCAATCAATAATTACTTTACTTGGCAGCAGTCTTTTGAGTCTTTCATAGATAATGTAGGATATGCACAACAAAGCAAAACACCGAACAGTTTGGGTTAAATGTTCAACTCTTGTAAAGGAAACGAATCAGTGAGGACTGGCCTAGTGGAGGTAGGTGTTATGGAGATGCGACTAGAAGTGGCTCTGAATGAAGAGGAGGAAGAGATGGGCAGAAAAGAATGGAAAGGAGCTGCAGAAGAGAAAGAAGGAAGAATAAATGGCCAGTGTGCTCACAGGCTCAGTAAGAGCATCAGCAGGACTTGAATGAGGGTATGGAGGCAAACTACTAAACGCTGTCAAAACCAGGCCAGGGTGCTGAGGCTGGATGATGTAATTGAGAGCTATTGAAAGTTTTGAGCAGAAACGTGTTATGATTAAAGCCATGCAAAAGAAAGATTAGTTTGATATGGAAAATAGATGAAATAATGTCCGCAAAGAAGCTATTAAAATCATCTAGCCATAGGCCTCCAAGGGCCTGGATAGGATGTGGCCAGTGGGAATGGAGAGGAAACGAGATAATACGCAAGACATTTTATTATGTTTTTGTCACTTGCGAGGCCATATTCTTACATTTTAGTGGTAGCTGAAATCTGGAAAGACCGTTCAGATGTAACAGGCTCCTCAACTGTTATGTCAGGTTAAATGAATTACAGAGGAAGGGTAGGAAAGGTGAGGGAGAGCCATCTATGTAACATTGGGGACATATTCGTAATTTAATAAACAAAATGTTATACTGCTTCCTCAGAATTTGGCTTGACACAGAAAGGAGGCAAGAGAAGCCTTACATTTATTTGTAGTTATGAAAAGAGTATCAAACTTTCATGGAGAACTTTCTTCTGCCTTTAATATTGATGACACCACCATTCTCTTGATATCCAATCCAGTGTCCAAACTGGAAACTCACTTTTTACTTGACTCTTTCCCTTAATCTCCATATCCAGTTACCCAGAACTAAATACTTATGTTTAACTGTATACTTCCTGTTCTCAGCATTCCCAAAGCCTCTATCCTAAGCCCTCTTGCTCTTACATTTCTTTCTTTGGATATTAATAACTGACCATCTTATAAGGGCTTGTGTGGGAGGGGTGGTAGAATTTAACATATCAAAGTACTGTAAAAAGTAGAGACTTGAAACTGCATTTATGAATTAAAAAAAAAGATTAGCAACTGTCTGATTAAAACAGTGTCTGACTCTGTGGCATTCTGAACAGAGGCCACTCATCAAGAGCTTTAAGAGCTGCCTCTGTTGAAGATGTAGTACTCGTGGGGAACCTACATATTTTATAAAGGAAGCACAGAGGTGTCCCAACTTGAGCCGAAGGGTGGTGAGAGTGAAAAGTTAAACCCACACCTTGGACGGCAAACAGGGCACTGCCTGAGCCTTGTATCTTTCAAGAGGTGCATCCCTTTCTAGAGCAAGAGCCAGCTTGGCTTCTGAAAATTGATTCTTGAAGATTTCTGGAAGGAATGACCCAGAGTCTTTTCCATTATTAGAACGAAGCACGGAAGACAGAGAGCTCTTGACCATGAGGAAAACCTGGACAAGAAATCACTTTTTTTCCCATATACATTTTCTACCCATTTTCTACATGGGACTGCTGTTTCCCTAGAACAAAAAATAAGCCAAAAACATCTTAAGTATTGTAAGATTGGTCAGCTATAGTATGAGCTTCCAATATAATTTACCTAAAGCAACGTAGTGACTAGAATTTTGAGATGACCAAATATGGTATGACACAAACATAGTATAATGAAAATAATAAAATTCTGACACCATTTCCAAAGAATAAGGCCAGGTTATAATATTAAGTGTGACTTTCTTGATACGATTCATATCCTGATATTTATGGTTTAACACAGTCCATCTGAATATTTATGACATTATTTTCAGCCAGTAAGAATGCCCATTCTGTTTTTCAGCTTCTCCCGTTGGCAACGGTTACATCAAGCCTCCTGTTCCACCTGCTTCTGGCACACACAGGGAGAAAGGGCCGCCAACCATGTTACCCATCAATGTGGACCCAGACAGCAAACCAGGAGAATATGTCCTCAAAAGTTTATTTGTCAACTTCACCACTCAGGCCGAACGCAAGATTCGTATCATTATGGCAGAGCCCCTGGTGAGTACATGCCGTGGGACCTGCCTCTTCGAAACTTCATCTGTATGCTGTTATACTAGATTTAAACACTCTAACAAAAGATGGATTGCTTTTCTTCTAGTTTGTAAAGGTTCTTTAATATCATAGGTAATGTTTTAAAGGTAATAGTTAGGTTCCCTGATCTAAGAGAAACAATTTGAGTGTCGAGGATTTTAAAACAATCTTCAGCAAATACTATTCAGTAGCATGCTTCACTGCTGCATTTGGGACTAATAAGCATAATTTAACAAAAAGAAGGATCAAAGAAGTATCAGTCATAGAAAAATTGTGTTCAGAGTCTCTGTGATATATGTATGTGTGTATATATATATCATACACATATTTTATATATATGGCAAAATCTTTTGTCCAGTTTTTAAAGTAGATGACAAGAAAAATCATTTTGTTCAAGTGGCTGTGTGGACTTTGAGTTTGAGAAGTTAAGGGCTTGGTACCATATTGTCAGAGGAAGTGTTTCGATGAGTCGTTCAGAAACACCATTTCCATTTCTAAAACGTGAAAGACAATACATTCTTGACTAACTTACCTTTAGTTCTCTCGTTAGACACATGATGCCCTTGGATGTCAGTGTCTTTGGTTGCAGATGCTTCTGGTAGAAAATAAGGCAGGCGTGAGTCTGCCTTATGTTAATTGCTCTAACAGGGCTCTAAAGAGCACTGAATCTCTCCAAAGGACAGTCAGAAAGGAAGGAAGTGCAACTGGTAGATTCAGATTACTTGTTTTCTAACCTTGGCAGGGCCACACACAATAAAATGAAAGGAAAAGAATTCAGAGTGATGCAGCTGTTTCTGTGAAGTGTGACTTTGTACCTCCTATGAGGTTACTGGGGTAATAAGAAGATAATCAGAGGTTTGCTTTGCAGAATTATAACTCAAAATAATTAAAAACAGTATTCTTAAGCCTGCAATACATGTCTCTGAAAATATGTAACAGATGATGTGCATCATCTGTTAAAAATGACCTTTACAAGAATTACAACATAAGGTTTGGGAATCAGAATTCATAAACGTTTGTTAAGTGTGTTTACCTGAAAGTTACAAACTTTGCTCAATAAAATTTTTATTAGATCAGTGGATGTTACATTTATCCATTCTGTTCATAAAATTCTCTTCATTTGTTGAATTTCCATAATTATGGGAAGTGTTTCTTGCTTTTACAGTTTAAATCATCTAAATTCATCCTTACTACAGGACCTTTATTTCCATTCACTCATGTTTTTGTGTTTCTGCTCCTCTTACTTCTACTAATAGCTGATATCTGTGGTGTAGTTACTATGTGCTAGGCATTGTGCACAACTTATTACCTCCTTTAATCTTCGCAATGACCTTAGGTAGACAGCATTTATTTCCTGCTTACAGATGGGGAAATTTGGCACAGAGAAGGTTAAGTAAATACTCAAGGTCACACAGTGCTGATTTAAACTCAGACTGGGTGGCTTCAGAACCCACATCTGAACCCCTCTGAATTTATTGTAAAGCTTTCCTTGGTCCTCTTCATGTAAAGACACTGTTGCAGATACTGTTGCTAACTTCTTAAAACAAACCAACACAGGACTCTCCTGTAACTTGAATCAGCCACTTCAAGTATCCAAAGTCCCATTGCCCAGAACAGGGCTGACCCTTGGAGCCTCCAACCCCTGAAGCAGCCCAGACTCCTCCCCTGGTGGAGAGAGGGAAGCTACCTCCATTTCAGAGGATGTGGGTCAGTTTAAAGAGAGAGTGGTGAGGCACAATAAAGATTCATTTCACCCTGTAGCCCTAGAAAAGTGCAAAAATGACAGGTCTACTCTCTTTGAAATTGTGTATCCTAATGAATTTTCCTGAGGAGCTGTGAAGTTGTACAGAAGTTCAAAGAGATGCTTACACAGCTAGGTCCTGATACCTTTAGAACCATCCATGTTTCCAAAATAATAGTTTACTGTTTTTTTAAGAATTTATGAAGTAAAATAGTTTGGATTTAACTTTTTCCCTCAAGTCAGGTTGGAATTTGTTTGCGCGGAGTTTGTTTTTTCTTCTTGGAATAAGGATTAAGTCTGAAAAATGTACATGTGCCATAGCGTTCTTTTAATAGAAGTAGACATTTTTGTTCCTCTCTATGATACAACTAAAATGTCCCCAAACAAGAAAAAATTTTAAAGTGTAAGTTCTTGTCATAAGGAAATCTTCCTTATGTGCTTAGAGTGAAGGATTCTGCTGGGTGGTAATGGCCAAGAAGACACACTTGATGTTTTTAGCTGAAGAGATGAATCTGATCAGTTTTAGTATTACTGATTTTATAAAAGAGACTTTTTTGCTCTATCACCCAGACTACAGTGCAGTGGCGCAATTTTGGCTCACCACAACCTCGGCTTTCTGGGTTCAATTAATTCTTGTGCCTCAGCTTCCTTAGTAGCTAGGACTATAAGAGTGCGCCACCACGCCCAGCTAATTTTTATATTTTTAGTAGAGATGGAAACGTCTCTACTGAAATGTTGGCTAGCCTGGTCTCAAACTCCTGACTTCAGGTGATCCATCCACCTTGGCCTCCCAAAGTGCTGGGATTACAGGCATGAGCCCCCAACTCTGGCCTTTTTATTCCCCTTTGATTTTTTGGCAGAAATGTAAGCTTCTGTTCTATATTCTTTTCTTGTCTGCTGAAAAGTGCTTAGTAATTTTCTGTCCTTATTTTTGCCTACTTGTAGGCCAGTAAATGTGAATGGATTCAGAGGCTTGTCACCTGATTCTAGAAGTGTGAATGTGCATTTGGCATTTTGTCCTGTAGCTGCAACAATAGGTGTTATTTTTGATGTATGTAGAGTACTTTTAAGGTGAATTCTATTAAATGTCCTCTACTATTTCTCTTGTTGAGTTAGCTTCTCTTACAAAGACACTGAATGCTTTACAACCCTGAATTTATGTGGGTTCGTATCAAATCACAAAATTGTATTCTATTATTCTTAACTAAATACAACTTGTATGGGGATGGCAAAGGTAATTTTCAAAAACTTGGAAGTATAGACTTACTATTTGGGGAACTACTCAGGAATCCATATTTTTTAGTTTTATTGTTAAAAGAGTAACTCAGAATTTTACACCTATTAGCTTGTGTGGAGCAGATTATGTACAACTTTAAATTAAATCGTAAGATTTTATTTATGACTTTGCAATATCCAGATAGCCAACTTTAAAAAACAAAAGGAAATAAAATGTTCTACAAAACAAATTGTAGATTTGTTTCTCTGTAAATATCTTTCACTTGTTCTGCAGAATGGCTCTTTGTACCCAAAAGATGCTCAGGTCATATTCATGAATATTTATGGATAAGTCAATAATTTTATTCTATTTTTATTGCTTCATGGGGACATTTAACAGCATTTGTTCTTGTCCAATCTTATCATTATTTCACCTTTCCCAAGCAAAGTGTTCTGAACAAGCTAATGGGGTCATCTGTGTCTCTTTTATATTTTATTTCAAAACATAAAACTGCAGAAAATAAATAATGGATACAGTTCCTTCTTGCATCCTCCTCCTTCCCTCTGAACTCAGTTTTCTTCTTCCCAAAGTGAATCTTTTTCAGTTCTTTAAGTAAGAATCAGTGGGTGGTAAATTACTCAGTCTTGTTCATCTGAATGTCTTTATTTCTCCCTCATTTATCGGTGATGGTTCAGCTGGGAATAGAATTCTAAGTTGACATTCATTCTCCCTCTGACATTCATTCTCCATCTTTTATTATTCTACCTCTTTGTCTCTTCTGCATTCTGAGTAATTTTTTCAGATCTGTTTTCCAATTCATTAATGTTCTCTTAGGCTATAGAATCTGTTTTACCTATCTATTGAGAATTTTAATTTTGATGACTACATTTTTTATTACTGGAAGTGCTATTTAGTTCTGTTTGAAAGTCTACTTAGGCTTCTTATTTTCATTGTATTTTGTTTCTTTTTTAAGATTGCAACTTTCCTTTTATGTCTTCAGTCACCTTGAATGTGTCTTTAGATTATTGTTCTGTTATACACTACTTGTTGTGTCTGCTAATTCTTCTGTTTGTTGTGCCTGCTAATTCTTGCCCATGATGGATTGCTTTTTACGTACTTTTTTCACTGTGAATTCTTTCACTGAGCCTCTTTTTCTGTGAGTTCTCCTTGCATCCACGGTTGTGGGAGTGTTTCTCCAGCACAGTTTTGCTTTTGCCCCTTCTGTTGCCCAGAGTTACTGCTGTCCGGGGCCAAATATTCGGTGACTTTCTGCACCTAGAAGGTGACACGAATGTATATCCCAAACTTGTAAGACTTTGGCCTGTGGTTTCAAATTCTTGGATGTGAATTTTTTTTCTTGTTATTTTACATAGAACTTAAGCAGAGACCACTGGGAACATCTTTTCATCTTCTTTTAACGGTGCATAGATTTTTCCCTAGTCTATTGTTTAGGACCAGACTTCATGTAAGGCATCTTGTTTTCTATGTCCCACCTCTCAGGGCCCATATCACTGTTTCCTATCCCCCGGTGGACAACAACAAAAGCCTCTAGGATAATGAAACAAACAGTCCTCTCCCTGGACAGCCACTAAGCTACCTTACTCCCTCCTGTTTTTCCTTTCCTTTTACCTTTCTTGTGAACTCATTTCTATACTTAAAAAAAAAAAAAAAATGTTATATTTCATTCAATATTTCCAAGCACTTACTCCATGTAAGCTTTTGGGTTACCTGAGCCCGTCGTCCTGCCTGTGTCCTCTGCAGAATTCTCAGTTTGCTTCCCATGCAGATAAAGCCAAGGTTGGCCTTTGCTCCATGAAGCACATGGTGAGGTGGGGTGTCCTCAAGGTGAATAAAAAGAAGAATAAGGGGCCTGTCACCAGTTTTTCCTCCTCTGATCTCATCTGTGAATCTTCTCTAAACACAACCCTGTCCATGACATTTCTTGCACAAAACTTTCATTTCATTCTCTTTCACTCCTTGATTTGGCCCAAACCGATCTTACTCCCACCACATGCCTTTATGAACCCAGGTTTCTTGTCTGCCACCATGCGTTTATGCATGCCGACCTCTCTTTCTGGAATGCTGCTCAGCTCCTCATCCTGCCTGCCCTTTAAGGCCCCATCCAAAATCTCATCATCTGAAAAGCTTGGCTTGATTTCTTCCCTGATGTCTCCACACAATCATGCTTATGTTAACACACACTTACACGTATCTGCAAATCTCTCTACTTTATCTGAGCTACCATATCATTCTGTCGTGCAAACTATTCTGTCCTCACTGAATTAGAGTAATTAGTATAGGCTAAACTAGTAAATACCAGAGTATATGATGAGTTTTAAGGGTAAGCATTTTATGATACTTTCAGTTGTACATGTGCGTACCAAACCATAGTGTATTTTTTATGGTGGTGGGTTAGGGGCAGAGATTTTCTCTTAAGTTGAAGAAGCAATGTATTAGCCTATAAGTTCCTTGGAGGCAGTATCTGTGTGGGATGCATCTTGACACACACACACATGTAAACACACACACACACACACACACACATCCCATGCCCCCATGTTTAGGACAGTGTTTGCATATCATAGACAGTAAATTTTTTTCTAAATGAATGAATGAATGAATGAAACATTAATATAGTAGCTTGAAAGGAATGTCTTTATTGGATCCTGTGTGTTTCCAAAGGTCATCTTGCCAACTCTAAACTAATAATAATAGATTTTTGTTCTGTTCTTTGCACTCGACAGATGAATGCCCTACAATGTGCTGAGTACAAGAGGCATTGATTCTCAGCCTCCTGCTTTCGGGCATCTAAGGATACCTGTTTATTCATTGATATGGTCACCTTCCCTTCACCCCGACTCCAGCAATAGGTGACTCTTAGTGATCAGACACAGTCTCAGAATATATGCTCTCATTCTCTGTGAGTCTGTCTATATAGCATCTATCACTGTAGTCACAGGCAATTACCTTCTCAGTAAGCTCTTTCCAAAAACAAGACTCTCCAGTTTTTCAGAATTCAAGTGCTGCTATCAATTTTGACTTTGTAGATCGAATAGACAAAAGAGATAAAGACAAAGTTAAAGACAAAACAGCTTTTCATTCTGACTGATCTGGATTTGACTCCTGCTTCCACCTCTTTAGTGTTGTGTGACCTTGAACCAGCCAGTCAACCTCCTTTTTTTCTCATTTGCAAAATGGGAATAACAGTACCCAGCTCACAGGGTGGCTGAGAGGATTAGAGGGAGTGTGTGGAGCCCCTGATATACTCCTGAGCATGTAGGAGATGCTCATTTGTCCTCATCACCACCCTCATTATCCTCATCGGAGGACTGAGATGAGTTTCTGGTATATTTCCTCAGAAATCAGCCTGGTGCATCCTCTCTTTGTGTTCACTCAAACATAATGGAGGCTTGAGCAGGGGACTTGACTGTCTGCTGTTGCCATTTATCAGTACGTCAGGTGGCTCTCCTGAGCTCTGCCATGGCGTTGACAGAGGCACAACCACAGCTCCTTTCAGCAGACCTGGTGTTGGCCCTCCAGGCACTCATGCTTTGGGAGATGACAGAGGCAAACAAAGTACTTGAGAGAAGACAACACCCCCCACGATCTCACTGTATTTCCAGCAAAACACTTGAGGCCTACCCAGGTGTGAATTGTGAAGACCTAGGCAGTAAAACCAGGGATTTGAGGTACGTCCACCTCTGAGGGTTTTCAAAGGCTTTCAAAGAGGAAATTTCATTGGTTCTTGAGAGGAGGGGGTCTCAGAAAAAAATAAGAACCATGTAATGCCAGGCAACCCAAAATGTGAAAGGCTAGGTTATTCAGCTAAGTAAACCAAGTTTAGAAAATTTCAAGAATTTTCAATCACACTTCTTAGACTTTTGTCCACGCCCCTCCCTATGACTTGCCCAATACACAAGAAAATTGTTTTTTTATTATAGCCCTGCCACTAACCTGTGCTTCTGACAAAGTCACTTATGTGTGATCTATCATTGTTTTCTCATCTATGAAAGGATAGCAGCCAGGCCGTTTTCACTCTAGTGTATAAAAGAAATGAAATAAAAGCAACATTCACTCTCAAACCCCTGGGTTTAAACTCTTAAATTCCTTGGGTTTAATCCCTGGGTTTTTTTTTTTTTTTTTTTTTGAGACGGAGTCTCGCTCTGTCGCCCAGGCTGGAGTGCAGTGGCCGGATCTCAGCTCACTGCAAGCTCCGCCTCCCGGGTTTACGCCATTCTCCTGCCTCAGCCTCCAGAGTAACTGGGACTACAGGCGCCGCCACCTCGCCCGGCTAGTTTTTTCTATTTTTAGTAGAGACGGGGTTTCACCGCATTAGCCAGGCTGGTCTCGATCTCCTGACCTCGTGATCCGCCCGTCTCGGCCTCCCAAAGTGCTGGGATTACAGGCTTGAGCCACCATGCCCAGCCAATCCCTGGGTTTAAACTCACTTATTAGTGAGTCTACCTGGGTTTAATCTTCCATTGTCCCTTCCAGGAGCTGCAGTGGAAGCTAAATTGGGGATTGGGCCAGGAATTCCATCTGGATCTAGTCTATCAGCATAAAATGTCAACGGGAAGAAGAAAAAGAAATTCTGACTCGCCTGACAAAGAGTTACTCAGAAAGAAAGTGATTTACTGTGTTTTGATTTCAAAACCTGGAATAAAGAGAAGGTTTTTTTTTTAAGTCTACTTGACTTAAAAAAAAATCTAACTTTCATCTTGTCCTTCAGCGGAGACTAAGAGTGAGAGAGTTGTGCCCACCTTCGTCCAACATCCTGGAATTCAAAAACACTTTTTATGATGAAAGATGAGTGAAAATGGGGAATTTTGTCATTGGGATTGCTTGAGCCTTAGTAGCCTTGTTCACAAAATGGTTAATAGACAAGATGCAGGCAGGATATTTTAGACATTGCTCCTGTGCTGAGTTTGGAGCACAGGTGTGGGCTGACAAACAGAGTGATAATTCATAAAGGTGCTAACTGTGTCATGCTGGAATGGAGGCTTAAAAATAATAGAACATGATCTAGCTGGTTTGCTAACATGAAAGAAGTAAACTCGAAGTAACACAAACTATTTTCTTGGGGTACACAGTCTGAAGAATCCAGGATGCCAAACTCTATTGCATCACACATCATGAATCTGTAATGAAATATGTCATGCTTAAGAACAAACCTGTAGGAACATCAGTCATGGCCAGCTGGCACAAACCCTGAAAGGCCAAGCAATTAGCTAATGACAGCATTACTGCATGGTAATGTTGTTCCAGGTTCAGGCAGTAACGTTGTTGACATACCTTTGTTCCTTGGCCCAGAGTCTGAGCCTTCCAGCTCCTCCTGTGTCCTGATGTTACAAAGCTGGCATCAGGACAACTCTCCTGTTACCCCTAAAGTTAAGCAGGATGCTGTGCTGTAATAAGGACACTGGTGGCCCACCACCAACAGATGGTATATGATGAGTGGTTCTAGTCATTTTGATGAATGGGACTGTAGGTCTAAGTAAGTTTGGCAAGTGACATACACCCTCGTCCGAGCTTCCTCTTGTGATTATAGACCATATCTGATGAGAAGTAAGAGACCGAAATTAGGATACACCCTGTTTTTAGGTGTAAAAGAGGTTTCTTCACCTCTGGGCCGTCTAGAGATTGAACATTCATCCATAGTCTTGTGTTTCACTCATTCACATGACTGATGTGTGTGCAGACTTCTAGATATCAGAAAACATCAGATCCTTTCATCCAGAACCCTTTTTAGTATTTTAGTAATTTGTGAATTGGGAAATTCTGCTGTGCTAAAGGACAGAATGACTGCCTCTAATTAAGTTTGGATCTTTATATGACAGATCTTCATAAAACTGATTGTAATTAATCATGTTCATAGGCTTATCACCATTTACTAAACTCAGTCATATGATATTTTGTAATATTTTATCATGCCCGTTTGCAAGCTGGTGGTTTTTCTGCACTGCTCTACATGCCAGTCTTCCTATACTAAGCAAAGGTTGCATGTCTGTTGACTAAGGATGTGTAAATAGCAGAAATACCAGCCTTAATGTCTTTCTGCACTGTGGATTCCAATCAGCTTCCCAGAAGGACAATCAGCTAGGCTTGTTGGTCAAACTCCTCTTTAAATAGAGGCTGCTGTTGCTTCGACAGACCAAATAAGGGAAATATAGAGTAAAAGTAATTTTGTTTAACTCCCTGTTGAGTGTAGTGATAGAATCAAAGTAATGCTGTCCTGAAAAGAGACTAAAATATTGCTCTTCAGTTAGGGAATATTTATATCACACTTGACAACATACTGGCTAGTTTTCAAATTATAAATAAATAACTTTTAAAATAGCTGTTTCTTAACAAAACAGCTTAGCCTGGAACATCCCTTAAATAATCTATAAAGACATTCATCAAAAACTTGAAAATTCACCGTAACCCAGAAACATAGCATTGTTAGTGGCTAAAAAGATTTAATTTAACTGCTGAATGAAGTGATCTTTCAGATGATCTCATAAGTTTGTTTTCTTTATTATGAGTATGCTTGGAGACATGTAGATGAAAAACATTTATTCTGTGGCTCCTAAATGGAACTTTTTCAGCTGTGAAATGAAATTTAATACACCACCATAGTAAAAGTTTGATTGAACCTTATAGCAAATAAATGATGTGAAAAGCATCATGAGGTAATAAAAAATATCAGAGGGCTTTTTACTTCAATTTAATAGTATCCAATTCAGTTCATTCATGGATAAGGCCATAATTTTATTTTATTTTATTGCTGGTGACTTTCTGAAGAGATTATCGAAGTTTCCTTTTTTTGAGAATACAAAACCGGACGAAGGTGATTCCTCATTATTTTCAGTCTAGCTTTTCTGATGATATGTTCTTTGTACTATTTACAAAACATCCTTTTAATACAAACAAAAGATCATCTGGAAGTATATGTTTTAGAGTGAGAGAAAATACCAATAAAAAAAAATCAATAATAATGGCATAATACCAAGTAACGATGGCTCATTCCTTAAGGCCACTCTGATGTAACATTGCTGTGTTCCCACACCACATTGTGCATTTTGACATTCCTGAAAATCATCAGTACAGTTTTCAGCAATAGCAAGCTTTACTATAGCATTGTAGCAATTTTAACCAGCACAGATTTTGATTTCTATAGGTCATGCTAACAATAAGACTTGTTTTATTAGGTATTTTTACTGTTGCTTACATACGTATCTAGTATATTCTGACTTTTAAAACTTCTTAAAACACAATATTCTATTTGATAATATTTCCTGATGCTTTTGGGAATTTCTACTCAATTCCTAAGTTGTAATTATGTAGGTTGAAGGCAAGGGAGTTGGAATGTTCCTGTAGGCTTTCCCAACGTGATTCAGCCATGAAGAATACAAACATTCAAGGAAAAAGACTATGCAGGCCACAGAGAAGGAATGTCTGGTGGACACAGTGGCTCACACCTGTAATCCCCACACCTTGGGAGGCTGAGGTGGGAAAATTGTTTGAGTCCAGGAGTTTGAGACCAGCCTGTGCAACATAGTGAGACCCGCTCCCCAATCTCTATCTACAAAAAATAAAAACAAAAAAATTAGCCAAGCATGGTGGCACATGCCTGTGCTCCCAGAGGCTGAGGTGGGAGGATCATTTCATTGAGGCTGCAGTGAGCCGTGTTAACACCACTGCTCTCCACTCCAGCCTAAGTGGCAGAGTGAGACCTTATCTTCAAAAAAAGAAAAGAAGGAACGTCTCAGAAGTAGAAGAAGAACAGATGGGAGGTGGAGGGTGATTCAAGTGGAAAGAAGGGAGTGAACATTGCGGCTAAAAGATCCAGCATGAAAAATGGCCACCAGATTTGCCATTTGGAAAATTACTGGGGTCCCTAGGGAGACTAATTTTAGTGGTGAAAGAAAAGCCCAGATTGCAAGTAGTTGAAGACATTTTGAATAGGAGAGGAAAGAAAGAAAGGAAGTATAGACCAGAAGAGGGTTAGAAAGGAAATCACAGCCAGAGGTGGATGTGTGGCCAAGGAGGGCACTAAGATGAAAAGGTTTCAGCATGTTCCTAGCTGAGAGAAAGACCGAAGAGAAGGGAAGGGTTGAAGAAAGAGGTTGCTGAGGAGCTGGCTGATGGAGCGATGTCCTGAAGGAGACAGGAAAAAAAATCCATCCACACACACTGTGCTAGACATTGAAAGTCTACTGAGTGAACATAACCTGCAGCATTAGAGGGGTGTATTGGGACAAATAAAATTGAAAAGACCAACAAAATAGAAAGTTACCCAGAAACAAACAAGTGAAGGTTGTATCTTACATGTCGTAGTAGCTGCTGTAGTTCTTTTTTTTTTTTCTTCTTCTTTTTTAAAGAATGCCTATGAGAGCTGCTCTTTTGTTCAATTAAAATGAAGATTAACTTGGTAGCTGAATTTAATTGAAGTTTCTCCTCCACTGTTCAAATAATGGATTTGTACTTAGGACTGTTAAATGTGGCAGAGAAATAGGCTCCACTGAAATGAACAAAATCACTGCAAATAGGACAGATTATCTCAAGAGATTTTGCTTAAAAAAAGTGCCAACATATTCTTCCAGATTTATATCTGCCTTCACTTTTCATGGCATGGGGTACTGGGCAACATCTTACCTGATAGTACCTTGGATTTATTTGAGCTGTCTTCTGTATCATTCTCTTTTGTTTCTTTTCCTCCAATATTTTAGGTGAAAGGTAGCATTTATTATTTCGCTTAAGAAAATTCATTTTAATAACTAAATGGAATACAAAGGAAGAAGTTTTGTCGGTTTCCACAAGTACCCTTCTTCCACAGATCTCCAAGGGTTTTAACTATTTCTCATTAGCTATTAGAAACCTACTCAGGATGTCATAGGGTGATGTCCATTTTTACAAACTGAGGCAGGTTATCAAGGGGGTAAGTCTTCCTCCAGAAGTCCAGTGATCCATGCAGGCAGTCAATTGACATGACCAGAGGACATCTTCAAGATGAATCACACCACTGGGGTGCCGATTACCCCTCAGGATGGGGAAAGTCATTTGGGGAGTAGTGGTCAATATTCAGAACTGTGAGTCCTCAGGCTCACTCCTTAGGTGTTTTTCCAAACTTGAGTCAAAGTTGGCACAAATGAGATCAGATGAGAAAAAGATGTCAGACATGAAAACATTTGGGACCCCATTATTCTTTGGTTCATACTGAAATAGAGTGCCTGCTGCTGGGTGCAGATAGTTCTGAACAAAATGCTTTGGTGCATTTTCGCAGTTGGGTCCACAGCTCTTTACTGCGAAGGGTGCCGCCACATGGGGTGAGGAGGCTCATCACTCAGCATCTTCCCATGTTCTGGTGAAGAAGAGAGATCCTAATGGTGGTAGTTCCATTCTGAAATTCTTTATTAACCACTGAGACCAGACATTTATATTATAAAATTTCACTGCTGATGATATCAAAATCCTCAATCGATTATATGTATCCTCATTTTTTCTAAACGATAACTGAAGCTTAGAGAAGTTAAGAAAGGGTCATAAGTTGTGAGGACCTAGGATTCAAACTCTCAGATTTCAAGAACTCTCAGGTCTCTCAGATGTAATGTCTGGGTTTCACTTTTTTCTGTGCTGTGAGCAGCCGCTGATGTTCAGCGCGAAGTCTGAGTATTTTGGGTTTTCCCAGGTCCCCGGGTCCTCGTTTGTTCACTGTCACTCAGTGAGCTGGGGCATCTGGTCAGACCTAAGGTCTTCAGCTTTAGCCAGCTGAGAACTTTCAGGGACCCATCACCCCAAAGTTAGGCTTTTTCAGAATGATTGTGTGAAAATAAACATTCAATTCAATTCATGAAACTTCAGTACATAAATAAAATTGTACCAAAATATAGAACAAAGACAAATTTTTAAAGTATGTGAAGTCTTTCTATTCTTACTTGAAGCATACTGTTTTTACCTGATGAATAGCATCATTATTTTGAGCTTCCTTTGCCATAATCTGTTTCCACTTGTTGGTTAAATACCCATTGTGTATTCTGTGCTAAGTTTGCTTTACTGCTTATTTAATACTCTTTAAAAACCAGGATATCTGAACGTGTAGATCTTGGATTTCATGCAACTGGTGTCCGGCAGTAGAACTGCAAGCAGGAGCACACCTCTACAGCTCTGTTTTCTTTTTTTCTCTTTTTTCTTTTTGTGTTTTGTGGGTATATAGTAGGTATACATATTATGGGGTACATGAGATGTTTTCATCCAGGCATGCAATGCGTAATAATCACATCATGGAGAATGGGTGTCCATCCCCTCAAGCATTTATCCTTTGTGTTACAAACAGTTCAGTTATGCTCTTTTAGTTATTTTAAAGTGCATAATTAAATTATTATTGACTATCATCACCCTGTTGTGTTATCAAATACTAGGTCTTATTCAGTCTTTCTTTTTTCCATCCCCACCTCCCCACTAACCCCCCACTATCCTTCCCAGCCTCTAATAAATATCCTTCTACTCTATATTTATGAGTTCAATTGTTTTAATCTTTAGATCCCACAGATAAGTGAGAATATGCAATGTTTGTCTTCCCATGCTTGGCTTACTTCACTTAATGACCTCCAGTTCCATCCATGTTGTTGCAAATGACAGGATCTCTTTCCTTTTTCATGGCTGAATAGTACTCCATCACGTAAATGTGCCACATTTTCTGTATCCATTTGTCTGTTGATGGACACTTAGGTTGCTTCTAAATCTTGGCTCTTGTGTGCAGAGCTGCAGCAGATGTGGAGCTTATTTTCCAAATACTGATTTCCTTTCAGTATTTGGAAAAGATTGCTGGATCATATGGTAACTCCATTTCTAGTTTTTTGAGAAACCTCCAAACTCTTCTCCATAGTGGTTGTACTAATTTACATTCCCACCAACCAGCGTGTGAAGGTTCCCTTTTCTCCATATCCTTGCCAGCATTTGCTGTTGCCTGTCTTTTGGATAGAAGCCATTTTAACTGGGGTGTGATGGTTTCTCACTGTAGTTTAGACTTGCATTTCTCTGATGATCAGTGATGTTGAGCACCTTTCATATTCATGTTTGCCATTTGTATTCTTTTAAGAAATGTCTAGTCAAGTCTTTTGCCCATTTTTTGATTGGATTATTAAACTTTTTTTTCCCATAGAGTTGTTTGAACTTTGTATATATTTTCGTTCTTAATCCATTTCAGATGCATAGTTTGCAAATATTTTCTCCTGTTCTATGGATTGTCTCTTCATTTTGTTGATTGTTTCCTTTGCTGTGTGGAAGCTTTTTTTTTTTTAGACAGAGTCTCGCTGTATGGTCCAGGCTGGAGTGCAGTGGCACAATCTTGGCTCACTGCAACCTCCGCCTCCCAGGTTCAAGCAGTTCTCTGCCTCAGCCTCCCGAGTAGCTGGGATTACAGGCGTGGGTGCTCAACCCAGCTAATGTTCGTATTTTTAGTAGAGACGGGATTTCACCATGTTAGTCAGGCTGGTCTCAAACTCCTGACCTCGTAATCTGCCCACCTCGGCCTCCCAAAGTGCTGGGATTACAGGCGTGAGTCACCCCACCTGGCCGCTGTGTGGAAGCTTTTTAACTTGATGTGATCCCATTTGTTAATTTTTGCTTTGGTTGCCTGTGCTTGTGGGGTACTACTCAAGAAAATTTGCCCAGACCAATATCCTGGAGATTTTCCCCAGTGTTTTCTTGTAGTCATTTCATATTTTGAGGTCTTAGATTTCCAAGTCTCTTTTCTGAAGCAGGCCTGAGACCTACTGATCTTTCCCTTGTATTCACATGGCTCTCTTCTGAGCTGGAGCAAGTGTGCCTCTATCCTTTCCTCTCTTTTTATCACTCTATGCTTCCTCCCCTCTTTTCTTTCTTCCTCCATCCTTCCTTTCTTCCCTTTCTTTTATTCCCTCCTTCCTTCCATCTTTCTTCCTTCCTTCTTTCCTCCCTTGCCTCCTTCCTGTCTTCATTTCTTCACTCATCCTTTCTTTCCTCCCTCTTTCATATATTCTTTCCCTTTCTCCCTTTCTTCCTTTCATCTTTTGTTCTCTTTGTTTTTTATCCACTATGGTATTCTCTCCCCTAGGTGTACTCTTAAGCCTCATTTCACTGATAAAATCTATGTTGATACAAAGATAATCTTGATAGTGTTAAAATGTGAACCTGATTCTCTGTGCCCAAAGCTATCTTTCCAAATGCATACAGATATAGTCAGCCATTTAACACACCCTGATAAGTTCCAGCTGTGTACTAGGGGTATATAGGAGACATACAAGTGACAACATGGTGGGAATGCTGACAAGAAGAGGTGCAAATAAAGTACTGTGTGATAACTGACAAGTGACTCTGCCAGGGAAAACTGGTGAGGGGCTTCATCTGGGAAGTGACATTTAAGCTGAGTCTTCAAAGAATATGATTAAGACAGTATATTTGTGTCCAGGCCCAGTGGCTCACACCTATAATCCTAGCAGTTTGGGAGGCTAAGGGGGGGGGGGTGGATCATCTGAGATCAGGGGTTCAAGACCAGCCAGGCCAACATGGCAAAACCCCATCTCTACTAAAAATACAAAAATTAGCCGGGCATGATGGCACGCATCTGTAATCCCAGCTACTCCGGAGGCTGAGGCTGAGGCAGGAGAATCTCTTGAATGCAGGAGGCAGAGGCTGCAGTGAGCCGAGATCATGCCACTGCCCTCCAGCCTGGGTGACAGAGCAAGACTCCGTCTCAAAAAAAAAAAAAAAAAAAAAGATAGTATATTTGTGTAAAAATCGTTAAGGAAGACTTAATATGTTATTTTATTGAGGCATTGACCCCAAGTTCTTAGCTAACGGACTTGTCTTTTATGTATAGCAGCGACTTATATATATCAACTTCGCTTATTAGAGAAAGTGAGCCTGACAACGTGTTGTTTCCTTCATGTGTGTGCAAAAATGTGTAAGTGTAAAATATCATGTTTATCAGCTTCCCATCTAATTTGTAGTGGGACAAAATAATTTCTAGTTATGGGGAGCTTTGGGATGTGGGTGGACACAGTCACCTTTCTTTCCCCGCTGTGGCAGGATCCTCTTTTAGGTAGTAGTGAAAGAGGATTGCCTTCCGTGCTCCCACTGTGTGAACTCCTGGGTTGTTTTAAGGGTCTACAGACCCACAGGTGTGCTGAGTTATTGTTTCTCTGGCTTTTAAGGTCTCCCATATAGATGTATTCTCATGTTTCTAGTATGTATAAAAGAAGTATTGTTGCTACTCTAGTACAGAACCTTTTTTTTTTTTTTTTTTGAGTTGACGTCTTCCTCTGTTGCCCAGGCTAGAGTGCAGTGGTATGATCTTGGCTCACTGCAACCTCCACCTCCCGGGTTCAAGTGATTTTCCCACCTCAGCTTCCCAAGTAGTTGGGATTCCAGGTGCCTGCCACCATGCCCAGCTAATTTTTGTGTTTTTGGTAGAGATGGGGTTTCACCATGTTGGCCAGGCTGGTCTCGAACTCCCAACATCAGGTGATACGCCTGCCTTGGCCTCCCAAAATGCTGGGATTAAAGCCGTGAGCCACCGTGCCTGGCCCAGAACCATTTAAAGGTATCATTGGAGCTGTCGTATTAGCTGTTTGTCATTCTGTATAGTTTTAAACAATAGATACTTAAATAAAATTACTATCTTGTATGTTTGGAGTGTGAGTATGTGTTTTCTGGTTGAGAACTTTTTGAACATTTCTGGAACTAAAAGGGGTCTTCATAAAATAGATGATGATGTCAACAACATTTGAATGTACTTAATGCCACTGATTTGTACAATTTAAAGTGTTAAATCTTCTACTATGTATATTTTACCACAATAAAAAGTATTTTAAAAAATTTAAAACTTAAAACAAGACATATACACAGAAAATAAAGGGATTTTCGTATTTGAAGAAACTGGATACCACTGTCCTAGAACTTTTATTAATTTGGCAAATGCGTAGCCAGCACCAAGCAAAAAATGCACATGGTGGTCTCACCCTACCAGTCTGAGGTTTCATCAAGAGCCTTACACATCAACTACTCTGTCTCCATGGCAAAATATACAGGTTCAAAATGTGTATTCATCTAGCATACAGAGAATACTGTGTTCTTATGAGTAAACAAACATTTTCTGTTCAAAGTATACTATTTAGATATAATGAATAAATACTATACGTATTCATCACTCATCAGTGTCTGAAGGCTCACAGCATGTCACACGCTCCATGTCGGGTGGACTGCTGCACGCCAGGCAAGCCATGCTCTGTCCTGTGACTAAGTGCTGAGAGAAACAGAGGTCTCTGCATTTCTGGGGCTTGCCACCTAGCAGGGATGGTGCTCGGTGCCTCACTCATGAGTGTGTAATTGCACAAGATGATGACTGTGATGTGATTTTACTCTATGGTAAAGTCAGTGAAAGGACAGATACATGAGGCTTTGCAGGCATGTGCCAGGGAGAGGCACCAGGTGTTGGAGGATGGCTCAGAGAAGGGCTTCCCTGAGGAAGTGATAGTTCAGCTGAGGTTTGAATAATGAACAAATAGCGACAACACTCAGAAGAGGAAATTAACCACATTTCCCCTCTCAGACTCGACTCTTCGCCCCAGTAGCGGATATCATGTGTTCTTCAGTATTCCACCCTGGCATGTAGCATTTGACGCATGTGAACCCTCAGTCACTGTTGAGTGATAAATAAAGATATAGCATCTATTCATTATATCTAGATAGTATACTTTGAACAGAAAATGTTACCCATAAGAACACAGTATTCTCTGTGTTTTTCATGAATACACATTTTGAACCTGTATATTTTATGATGGCGACAAAGTAGTTGATTTGTAAGGCTCTTGGTGAAACCTCAGACTTGCAGGATAAGACTACCATGTGCATTTCTTCAAGAACAAGGACAGTATGGGGCGGGGGTGGGGCTTGTATATGCCTTAGGTATACATCGTCTTTGTGAGTGGAGGAGAAATGATTAGACCCACAGTGAGAGGGTCTATGTGAGCAGGTAAATATACATGGAGTCTTGCTAGGGAACCTGCACTGGCCAAAGTAAAACTTAATATTTTTTGATATATAGCTTTTGCATTGTTTCTAATCCTAAATCAAATTTGGGATCAGAATGAACTTCCATAGAAAAGACATATATATATATATATGTATATATATGTGTGTGTATATATGTGTATATATGTGTGTGTATGTGTATATATATGTACACACACATACATACACACACACACACGCTAACACACACACACACATAAGGATAAGTAATATAAAATGCTCCACTGGAGGCTTAAAAAGCAATGCTGCGTGAGTTGAGTCATTTTGGAAAGGGTGAATTAGCAATATATATTATTCTATAATTAAAAATTCAAGTTGTCCAAGTTTTAAAAAGCTCTCTGAAAGAGTACAAAGAAATGTGATTTTGAAAACATGTAATACAGTCAACATAAAACCTCTATTTCCTTGTGTCAATGAACATTCCCCATGTAATTAATTTATTTACAATAGATACTTTGAATTCTTCTACCAGATATGTAAAAATTTCTTTCTGAAATGGATTGAAAACAGAAGACTGTTCATGATGAATATTTTCCTCAGAAGTTTTGGTCTGGAAAACTGAGGCCTTGCTTTGAGTTACATTTTCTGGAGTTCTCAAAATGTCAATAATGTCTGAATTAAACTCTTTGAATTGAAAAAAAAATGCTCTGCTGGAAGATCAGTTAAGGCTTCCTAATGTAAACAAAGATGTAATAATTAGGGAGAATTGTTTCTGTAGTAGACTTTTGTTACTACTGATACTATTTTTGCAGAGAACTAGATGTGGTGCAAGACAAATCACATGCCCCAAATTCACCAGTTACACCTGGTAAATGTATGATTGGTAGGTTCTCCCTCAGTACCAGTCTAATAAATAAATCTTACTTTGCTTCTAAATCTAGGGACTTGAAATAGTGAATTGCTTTCAACTTTTATTTTTATTTTATTTATTTTTATTTTTTGAGATGGAGTCTTGCTCTGTCACCAGGCTGGAGTGCAGTGGTGCAGTCTTGGGTTCAAGTGATTCTCCTGCCTCAGCCTCCTGAGTAGCTGGGATTACAGGCACGTGCCACCACACCCAGCTAATTTCTGTATTTTTAATAGAAACAAGATTTCACCGTGTTGGCCAGAATGTTCTCCATCTCTTGACCTCATGATCCACCCTCCTCAGCCTCCCAAAGTGCTGGTATTACAGACGTGAGTCAATGCGCCTGGCCTCAAGTTTTTATTATCTGTCAAGTCCCAAGATAAATATTAAATTTTCAAATAAAGTTTTGGTTTTATTATATTGTTGCTATTGAAGACATAGGACCACTTATAACATCAGATTCTTTTTTTTAATTGACAAATAAAAAGTTTATGTATGGTGTTACAACATGATGTTTTGATATATGTATAATGAGTAAATCAAGCTAATTAAGATTTCTATTACGTTACATAAATTATTTTTTTGTGGTGAGATCATTTAAAAATCTACTTTCTTAGTGGTTTTCAAGTATACAATGTGTCTTAGTCCATTCAGGATGCTATAAAAAATTACCATAAAGTAGGTGGCTTATCAACAATAGACATTTATTGCTCAGAGTTCTGGATACCCAGAAGTCCAAGATCAAAGCACGGGATATTTAGTGTCTGGTGAGGGCCCCCTTCCTTTATAGATGGTGCCTTCCCGCTGCATCTTCACATGACAGAAGGCGCGAACAAGCTCCCTAGGGCCTCTTACTGATCCCACTCAGGAGGGTTCTGCCCTCACGATTTAATCTCCTCCCGAAGGCCCCACCTCTTAACGCCATCACTTTGAAGGTATCAGCATCTGAATTTTGGGGGGATACATTGAGGCCATAGCACAATACATTATTAACTGCAGTCACCAGTCACCATGCTATACAGTAGCTCTCCAGAACTTAATCTTCCTATCTAAATGAAACTCTGTACTCTTTGATCAACATCTTCCATTTCCTCTCATCCACCAGCCCCTGGTAACTACCATTGTAGTCTCTGCTTCTGTGAATTTGACTTTTTTTTAAATTTCAGGTTTATGTGAGATTGTACAGTATTTGTCTTTCTGTGCCTGGCTTATATACTCAGCATAATAATCCTCCAGGTTCATCCATGTTGTCAGAAATAACAGGATTTCCTTCTTTTTTAAGACTAAATCGTCTTCCATTGTATATATATATAGCACATTTTCTTTATCCATTCATCCACTGATGGATACTTAGACTGACTCTATATTTTGGCTATTGTGAATAATGCTGCAGTTAACATGAGCATGCAGATATCTTTCAAGATACTGATTTCATTTTCTTTGGATACATACCCAGAAGGTGAATTGAGGGATCATATGGTAGTTCTATTTTTGATTTTTTAAAAAACTTCCATACTTTTTTCCACAGTGGCTCTACTAATTTACATTCCCACTAACAATATACAAGAGTTCTCTTTTCTCTACATGTTTGCCAACATTTATTATCTTTTTTCTTTTTGATAAAAGTCCTTATGACAGGTAAGAGGTGATATCTCATTGTAGTTTTAATATGAGTTTCCCTGAGTATCAGATTCTTAATGTTTTGGTCTAAGAGATGTATATTAAGATAAATAGCAAGAGCCGTGGCAGTAATGATCAAACATAACTACTATGGTTACAATACCTAAGGGAGAATTCCTCACTCATTTAAAAATTGGCACCTCCTCATTCTATAAGGAGAGAAATGAGTGAGGAAAAATGGAACAATAATGGCATTTCTTTTATACTATTTAAGAGACTCTAATAATTATCCTTGCATGTATTCTTTTTCTTTCTAGGAAAAGCCATTGACAAAATCCCTGCAACGTGGAGAAGACCCCCAGTTTGATCAGGTATGTGATGTATATGTTACATGCTAGTTTTCCTTTAGTTCAGCATTCACGCAAGGCAGGGCCTGCATGCTCACTATTGTTGTATGGATGAACGTCCTCAAAGAGAATATGGGTATGTGATCTTAAGAACTGTACCCTGCAGTTTTCATGGTTGTGGTTTATAGCTGTTCAGTAAATGTCTATCGGTTAGAATCAAAAAGAACTGGAAAGTATTGGGATAATATGAGTAGGTCTTCAATTGATTATTTCCTATATCTTTACATATTGGAATTAAAGAAACCAAGAAAAGAGTTTAAAGGAAATTCCATTCCTTTAAAAACTTGAGATTCTTCTAAGTAAATGATACTATGTGATGATCAGATCTCTGCACTAGAGCTTGTTCTTGTTTTCATCCAACACTTTTTTGGAGGCCTACTATTTGCTTGACGCTGTGCTAGGTACCGGTGATACAAAATCTAAGATAAGTTTTAGGCCTTCAAGAATTCACTGTCTTGTGAGAAAGGTACTACCTAAAAGATGAGTATAACACAGTATAGGATCTTAAGATTCTAACAGTTAAAATAATACATGAACAAAATGATTTAAGACAGAATAAATACAAAGTAAGTCCTTTGAAAATAGATTAGGACTAGTAAAAGAACATTCAACTCTAAACAGTTGGTAATAAACGTACAATATCAGGATCTGATAGATTCTGGTTCAGTAATTTCAGGAAGGTCCTTGGCACGTTTAAAAATGATGGATAACAGGACATCCACAGAGGCCGGAGGTATGTTTGTGAAGTTTCCTAAACTTTTGCAGTTAATGACAAAAAAGGCACTATGTTCTTCAGAAATGTTAGTTGGTGCCAGCGTCAGATACAAAATACTGCTGGATATTCCCTGGCTTGAGCTAGTATGGTGTTTTTATGGTCTAATGAAAAACACACAGGGTGTACACTTTCTGTAGGGCTTTGAAATTGCCTTTAATATGAAATCCAGAGGAAGTCTCCCTGGCTGTACAAATTTAGACTTGTATGATCCAGAAACATCATGATTGTACAGACAAAATCCTTCATTTTCTATTTTATGAGCTGTTCTCTGAAGGAGACCTCACAGGTTTATGCTCACAGCCAGCTGAGTGGCGTGGCTCTGGGCTTGCTCTGTTGCTAGCCGAGCTGGCCATTTTCTAGAATGCTGGTGAAATGGAAGATGGACCTCATCTCTTTGTGCCATAACGCTATCTTTTCTAGTCACATTGTCCATTGTTGTTATCACCTGGCAGGTGCCAAGGTGGTCAGAGACCCTTGGTGAATATGGTATATGATGTTTGGGGTTACCATTTTGGAAATGTGGCAAGTTGTGGCTTTTTAAGAATGTAAATAGTGCTGGGCGCAGTGGCTCACACCTGTAATTCCAGCACTTTGGGAGGCCGAGGCAGGTGGATCTCCTGAGCCCAAGAGTTCAAGACCAGACTGGGAAACATGATGAACCTTGCCACTATCAAAAATACAAAAAAATTAGCCAGGCATAGTGATACATGCCTGTGGTCCCAGCTACTCAGGATGCTGAGGTGAGAGGATCACTTGAGGAGGTGGAGGTGGCAGTTGAGCCAAGTTCACACCACTGCACTCAAACCTGGGTAACAGTGAAAGCCCATCTCGAAAAAAAAAAATGTAAATACTTATCACCTGTCTTCTATTATCTTTCCACTCTATTTTATATTCTTTGTCTCTTTATCCTATTAAATTATCACTGTCCTTTCTTCAAAAACATTTTTCTCCAGCTTAATGTACCTCTCTTTATTCTCTGAGAAAATGGTCCTAAATTTTAACTTTGCAGATAATAGTAATCCGAAATAACTGGGCTTAAACACAATTTCTCATTTATTACTCAGCTTTCTATTTCTGAATCTCAGTATTGTGGAAAAGACATGACCTTTGGAATTAGACCTGGGTTTAAATCCCACCTTTGTCACTTAATTAGCTATATAACTTTTAACTTTGCATCTCCAAGTGTTGTCCATGCATCTGTGTCATCAGCATCACCTGGGAGCTTGTTAGAAATGCAGACTGTCAGCCTGGCCCCGGAACGGCTGCATACGCCACCTAACAAAACTTCCAGGTGACTCACATGCACATTAACGCTTGAGAAGCCCTGCCTTGTAACATATCTCTATGTATTAAAGACCCTTTAAGCGTGAACCAGTAGTAAGATGGTCACTAAGAACTTTGAAATAGGACACATAGGATTGTCCTCTGATCATTACATCATAAACTCACAAATGAACTGTGAGAGAGGACAAGCCACATAAATCTAATCCTGTTTTAAAGTGATAGCAAGACTTTCAGGCCTGATGTGGTTTGGCTGTGTCCCTACCCAAATCTCTCCTCGAAGTGTAGCTCCCATAATTCCCACATGTCATGGGAGAGACCCAGTGAGAGGTAATCAGATCATGGGGGGCCAGTCTTCCCCATGCTGTTCTCATGACAGTGAATACATCTCATGAGATTTGATGGTTTTATAAAGAAGAGTTCCCCTGCATGTGCTCTCTCTTGCCTGCTGTCATTGTCAGACGTGACTTTGCTCCTCATTCACCCTCCACCGTGATTGTGCAGCCTCCCAGCCATGCAGAACTGTGAGCTAATAAAAGTTCTTTTCTTTATAAATTACCCAGTCTCTGGTATGTCTTTATTAGCAGCATGGGAACAGACTAATATAAGGCCATAGAGAAGCTTGACTAAAGTTGGTCCACCTGTAGATTCAATGGGGAAAAAGTTGGCAAAGTATAATAGCTTTTGAAAGTGCTTACTGTGGTTCAAACGTGTACCCTCCAAAATTCAGCTGCTGTCAATGTGATAGTATCAAGAGGTGGGGCCTTTACGTGGTAATTTTCCCATGAGGGCTCCTCCCTTATGAATGGGATTAGGTGCTCTTATGAAAGGTCTTGACACAGGGAGCTCCTCTCTTTTGGTCCTTTCTCCATGTGAGGACACAGTGTTCAAGGAGCCGTCTTGGAAGTAGAGACTGAACCTTCACCAGACAGTGAACCTGCTGGTGACTTGATCTTGGACTTCCCAGCCTTCAGAACTATGATGAATACATTTTTGTTCTTTATCAATTACTAATCTCAGCAGCACTAAACAGTGCTCATCTGCTGTTGCAGCCAACAAACTCTAAGAACTTCAGTTCTATTGGTAAGGCCATGAATATAGCAAGGTCTCTTAGTCCTTTGGCATTAAACATTCAAATTATACAGTTTTATTCCAAACAGTAAGATTTTAATCTGGGTTCCCACAGAGGTCTGTCTATGGGAAAAGAACATGCTGGAGATGCCACCTTGAGTGGTTCAGACTCCATTGCTATAATTGTAGGAGTAGTTGTACTAATAGAGATAGCATTTATTTAGTACTTATATGATAGGTACTATGCTAAGTGCATCCTTTGAACAACATACAGTTGGTTCCTGTTTAAGAGATATTTGTATCAAATTCTTTCTTCTACATGTCACTGGCATGAACAACAGGATATATAGAGCTGGGTATCTACTGTTTCACTGCCTAATCCTGAATGGCCCTTTTTACTCCTCTACCTAACCAGACCATGATTCATTTTCTTCTTGCTAGAAATAGAAGCAAAAAAAATTCATGTAATACTTTACAGTTTACCCAGCCCCTTCTCATATTATCTCACCTGACATCACTCAGTCCTTCCAGCAACTCCAAGAAGGTAACATTATTATCTCTATATTAAATGTAACACATTAATATTAAATATAATATTAAATTATAGTAACATTAAATATACAATTGCATTAATATTAATATATTATGTTAATATTAAGTATATAGGATATATAACATTATGTTTAATATGATATTATATTTAATATAGAGACAATAATAATGATGTCTCAGAAGTTTCCCAGTATTATATGACTCAAACCTGAAGGAGCCAAAACTGTAATTTATTGTTTCTTACTGTACAGCCTGTGCTTTTTACTTCATAATCTCTGTTTCTAAAAACTAGGTTGATGAGAGTTGAGAGGGAAGTTTTCAGCAGGTAAAGGATCTAAAATCTTTTTCAGTTGTGATTAGCTTTGGCTACAAATGGCACATAAAGTAAAATCTTCTTGAGCAAGATTATTTTTCTTTCTTATGTATGGCTTACATTCTCAAGGTCCAGTATGGCTGCTAGAGCTTGGCCATTGCATCTGTATTCCAGGCAGCCAGAATGAGAAATGGAACAAGAATTATAGAAGGACAAAAAGCAAAACTTTCCAATATAGCATATACCAAATCTACTTATATCCAATTAGCCAAATGTCAATCACTTGGCCACATCTAGCTATAAGAAAGGTGGAGAAATTTTACTTTGGGCGACTGTGTCCATCTAAAAATGGGGTATTTTATATCTAAGGAAGAAGAAAAGAAAAAGAAGAAAAGCTGTTATTGGGTAACAGCTAGATTTATCCACTAGATATTTAGCCAAAATGCCCGAAGTAGAACTATTTACAGTTCTGTACCTCTTTCTTTCCCACTGTGGGTTTCTCCTCAAATTTGCCAATTTTCCAGTTTGAACTTAAATATATGTATACATTTAGAAGCTAAAACTTCATGTTTTCTTGTATATTTTATATTTTTACACTCATAATTTTATTGGCTTAGTGTTTCTAAATTTAACCTAATTATACTCCAACTCTGTGAGAATAAACCTGGAAGGTCCTGGCATAATGGTTCACGCTTGTAATCCCAGCACTTTGGGAGGCCAAGGTGGGTGGATCACCGGAGCTCAAGAGTTGGAGACCACCAGCCTGGCCAACATGGCAAAACCCCGTCTCTACTAAAAGTACAAAAATTAGCCAGGTATGGTGGCACATGCCTGTAATACCAGCTACTTGGGAGGCTGAGGCAGGAGAATCGCTTGAACTTGGGAGGCGGAGGTTGCAGTAAGCCAAGATCACACCACTGCACTTCAGCCTGGGTGACAGAGTGGGACTTTTTCTAAAAAAAAAAAAAAAAAAAGAAGAAACCTGGAAAAAAGATTTTATGAATGACAAGATGTCTAAATAGGATTTTTAAAGCTCAGTGTTAGTAGGAGAAATATACTAGTGAATGCTTTACACATTGGAGAACTAGGAATTTGTGCCCTCATTTCCAGAATTTCACTTTTCACAAATTTCAGGAATGTGAGGTTTTTTTCCATTGTTATACAGCACCTACCTCCCGGCAACCATGGGCCAAGCGTTACGCCAACTCATGGAAACAGACAGGAAGGAAGCATAGTACCTGCCCTAGAGGCCCCACCACTGGAGTCTTGTGGGAAAGAAAAATAAAGCTACAATCAAATAAATGATAACCCCAGGCTAGCAAGTAAGCTAAAGCTGGTGTGAGCCTCAGGAGACCAAATTTCACCCTACCCTGAGGAGCCAGGGAGGCCTTCATGGAGCAGGCAGCAGAGGTTCAGAGCAGTATGGGCTATCGCTTCCGGTCCATGCTAGTGATAAAGTCATACCCAGTAACAAGAATCAATAAAGGCGGAAGAGATTTCCAACAGCATTTGAAGATATATATACTACCACTATTTATTTTAAATTGCTATAGTAACTGTCAGAGCGTAGCGAGTAAAATGAACTAAAAATCGTTCTGGTAATAAAGTAATGTAGCAAACCCTGTGCATGTGTATATGTATATATATACACAGAAAGTTTTATATGAGACACAGAGATGTAAGAATGTGGTCCCCAGGAATGTGTTTCACATTCCAGAAGCTCTAGATCCAGAAGAGGATCAAGCAGTGCACAACCAGCTTTGACACAGGCCTGCATGTATAAGAAGTGCCGCATGAATGGCGTGGACAGTAAACATGGTGAGACTTCAGGGACAGAAGACACATGCCTCGGGGCCAGGCGCCTAGCTAGAAAATGCCTTCCAGATGAGAACAAGGTTTATCAGGTGCCTGAAACAGTAGAATCAGTAGGATTTGCTGAGTGTTGATGGTGAGGAAGATAGGAAATGTCAGAAGAAAGGAATATTTTATGCAAAGGTCCTGAACAGAAAAATGATACTGTCAGTTATCTTTGAGGAACTTAGAAATGGATCAATTTAGTCGATGCAGAAGGCATGTATTGTTAAAGGATAATCTTCAAAACAGGCAAAATATGACTCACATAGAGATTTAAAATGAACCTGTGTTAAACATTTTTTAACTTGCTATTAGTGAAGGATGTTACAACCAGTTTAGACATTCCAAAAAACAGACACATTTATCAATCAGCATTGAAATGAATACAATCAGAGGCAAAACTGGCTTCCTTTATGTGGGGGAGGGAAGTCCATTGAACCTTCACTGGACAGTTTTTCGTGTCTATAGACAAGAATTATTTTGCATTGCTATCAGGTATCTACCACTTATACAATTTTAAAATAGCTCAAAGGCATTGACAGGTGTAAAGCCCCCATACACTCAGAATCAGATATCCCCTTGAGAGGTATGCTCTAGTTTTCCAATATAAACAAACATTTCCTACAGTTTAGGGGAAGTTAAAAAAGAGATCAGGCAGCATAGGTAGGAAAGGATCAGATTGCAGAAGATCTTAATGCCAGTGAGATGCGGCTGTATGCATACCAGTATCAAGGTGGCAACTTAATGTTAGCCTTAAGGAGACAGTGGTCGTAAAGGCAGTAATGGAGAGGCCTAAGGCATTTGGGGAGCATGGCATTGAGGAAGATTTGAAGCTAAAAGGGCCTAAACTAAAATGGAGGCAGTGAGACTTTTATAAGAAAGGATAATTATAAGCAAAATGATAAAAGAAGAATCAATATTGGTTGAGAGAAGGAGAAACAAAGGATAACTGTAGTTTTAAACATGATTTGGAGCGATTTCCATTCAATTAAACAAACAATGAGTGCCCAATACATACTAGGATCTGTGCAAGGTACTGAAGTTACGAAGATGAATAAGACAGAGCCCTGTCCTCCAGGAATTCTCAATCCCAGAAGGAAGACCGTTATCTACACAAATAATGTGGCAATGTAAAGGCTATAATAGAGGTTGTATCAAGTGCTCTAGGAACTCAGATAAAGGAGCAGTTAATGATGCTAGGAAGGTACACAGGTGTGTGTTACAAGAAGCAACCAAGGAGCCGTAACATTTCGAATAAACCTTTTATCCAGATGAACAAGTTGGGCCAGGGTATGCTAGGCAGCAGGGATCTCACAGACAAAGGAGAAGTTGAAGGTGAAAAGAGCAGAGTGCTGGGGATGAAGGTGGAAAGGTGGATTGAACCCATTGCAGGGGTGGTAGAAGCCATGCTGAGGGGCCTAGATTATTTTCTATGGACTATGAGCTCTTCAAGCAGAAGAAACTATGCTTGGGGGCAGAAAACAAGGGAAGGCTATAAAACAGTATGCATACTGAGTTTTCGGGGAAGGTAGAATATCTCAAGAAAAATAACTGGGGTTCAATTTGTTATGTGGTCACTCAACAAACACTGTTAGAGAGACAGATTACATGAGTGAAGAATATCATAACAATTTTAGTATCAGGAGGTGGGACCTACAAAAGAATGGCTAGAAAAAGGGTAGTTTGAAAAGTGGGAGAAGCCTAGGAGATGGGGCTCTCTAGGGCAGGGATGGTCCGTCACAGCAGCTGATACAGGGACATCACGGAAGATGTAGACCAGGAAGAACTGGAGGTTAGCAGTTAGGAGCTCACTGGAAGTGGCTTTGAGGAAGGCTTTTGCTGCAGTGGCTATTCATGGACATGTAGAGTGCATTTTCATAGTTGATGGACTAATGTTAAATACTTGGAAGCTTGCTTTCACAAGCTAAGTTATAGTGGCTGATTATGATTGGCAGTACCTAAATGACAAACCAGTGTGCTAGAACATAATCATGGTACCAGGGATGAGTTCCTTAGCTGGCATCTGTGGAGAGCGTCTGTGAATGAAAGGCATGGTGAGCTCACCATTTTACCTTCAAGTGATTTTCTTCTTTGTACAGATATCTTTTTAAAATAAAAGTCCACAGCATTTTATTTCAGATTCTCCAAAGAAACAATAGCCAACAACAAAGAACTTCTTGTCCAGCTGTGATGAACGTGGACCCGGGTGGATGATGGTCAAATACAGCTCCAATATCGTGTGAGCTCATTTTTAGAAGTAAAGAAACAACACTCCAAAAGAACTCTCACCTGAGGGAGTCTGTGACCCTTGCCTGTTGGAGATTGGATGAATGACAGCCACTAGATACAGTTATTCTCAGAAATGAAAATTCTGACTGATTAAGTCATAAATGAATATTCTTTCACATACCTTCCAGCTACATGCAAATGCTTGCTTGTTGATTTGCTCTGCCCTTGGCTTTTAGACCTTTGCTTTTATAGTATTTAATGATGATATAAACATACAATGTGTTAAATAATACCAAAAATTGTATGCTGTACAATGTTTTTCTGTCTGAAGTATTATTTCAGCTTTTAAAACAGTCTCATACAGTAAGTGGAAGTCAATTTCTCTTTGCATAATAAAGTCTGGTTACTCTGCAAAGGAGCATGTGTCAGAGCAATCAGAATTCAGATCCTTATTGTCACAGATGAATTGTCCTACTATGCTTGGCATTTCATGAGGAACAGCATAGAAGATAAGAGAAAGTACAGGAAGCTAATTAAGACAGGGCAACATCATAGGATTCTGGGGAGGAAATCCTTTCCAGGAGAACCTGGTAAATACTGTCATTTGCTCAGGAGACTTCAAGGGAAATGATTGCAAAAAAGGCCATTGGTTGGCCTTTGAATTGTCCCTGCTGGTTTTTCAAATAAAGGTGCCAATAATGTGGCAAGAACAGAAATCAGATTTCAGGGATCAAGAAGAGAGTTGGGGCCAGGTGCAGTGGCTCACTCCTATAATCCCAGCACTTTGGAAGGCTGAGGCAGGTGGCTCATTGAGGTCAGAAGCTCGAGACCAGCCTGACCAACATGGTGAAACCCCATCTCTACTAAAAATACAAAAAAAAAAAAAATTAACTGCGTGTGGTGGTGCATGCCTGTAAGTCCTACCTACTCAGGAGGCTGAGGCGGGAGAATCACTTGAACCTGGGAGGCAGAGGTTGCAGTGAGCCGAGATTGTGCCACTGCACTCCAGTCTGGGCAATAGAGTGAGACTCCATCTCAGAAGAAGAAGAAGGAGAAGGAGAGGGAGAGGGAGAGGGAGAGGGAGAGGGAGGGTGAGGGGAGGGGGAGAGGAGAGGGAGAAGAAGAGAGTTGGCAGCGAAGCAGGAAGAGGAAGCATCAGCATTGCATGGGTGATTGAGAATCTGTCAGGAAGAAAGACAGATAATTGAGAATTAGATGAGAAAGGGGAGAACACATGAGGGCTACATGTGTTTTACAGAACCCTCTTATACTGAATGAGGTACAAGAGCTTCACACTGTGCCTTCTTGCAGAGGGTTGTGTCCATTTGTCACAACCCACTCATATTTGGACTCAACGCTTTTCTCAGAGCAGTTGAGGATCCTGAGTTAATAGTTGGTTTTATTCAGTTGATTGATTCTGTGTCCAGAATAGTCATGAGTTACTATCCTCGGTGTCCTTTCCCATTGGCTTTGTAGTGAGCTGTTGCCTGCAGCAAACTCAGGGAGCTAAATGTTTACTACCTTTCTCTCAAGGGTCTAATGTAGAACAAACATTGCTCCGTGACCTCTAATGTAAGCATTTGCAAGGTGCCAGGCAACAGGCATTGTATTTACATCTGCTGGAGTCAGAAGAGAATGGGAACACAAATTAAGTTGCAAGGGTTCTAGTGAAGACCCTGGGAGTTTGTGCTTGGACACGGGATAGGTGGGGCTTTTCAGGTCCCCACAATATACCTAGAAAGTGACATTTCTTCAGCTCTGGTGAATAAAATTCTGACAACAACTTCTATTACTTACTCTGTTATTAGCTTAGCCTGTGATCTCATCTCAGTCATTTTTTGTCTTCTTTTTTTAATGCTCCTGTTTCTATATTTGGAAATGAAATAAGGAAACACATTTTGGAAGGTTTATTATGTGCCCCACATTTTATAGCATCTCATTTGTCCTCATAAAATCCCAGTGAGGTAAGTATTTAGTCCCATTTTACAGCTGAGAACATGAAGTGTCGGAGAAACGGTGGCATGTCAAGCTCATATAGCTATAAAAGGCAGCATACTAGCTTGAACCCAGGATAATTTGATCTTCCAATACACTAGAGAAACTATGAAAACATGGCACATGAGGGGTCAGCCATCACATGTTGGTTACAACATTAAGTTGTAACTATTTGCAATTGAGTGTGACTTAACATTCTTAACTACTGTCGTTTCTGTGAATTGCAGATAATTTGTCCAAACATTCTAAGTAACTTCAGTTAAAGTTTTCTTCCAGATGTTATGTCTTATGTACTTTTGTGTACTTTTGTACTGTTTACTTTATTTCTTACTATGTTTAAATACTATCTGTAAACAGGAAACACATGGTAAAACATACTCACACCTCTATAAACGAGCTAAAATCACTTTTTACCATCTTGGGTAGTAGTAATTTTCCAGAAAAGGAAGCAGATGCAATTCTAGTGTTTCAACATTGACTCTAATGCTACAATTTAATGAAAATCTATTTAAAATGTATAAATGAAGAATGTAAGCAATTAAGAGTGAAGCAATTTAACTGGCATTGTCTTTACATTAGTGTTAGTGTTAGTCAGCATTGCTTAAATTATTCTCTAGTGGAACACTGCGTTCTATGAAATGAACCAAGATGTGAAAATCAAATAATGATCTTTTCCTAACTTGAATGAAAAAAATACATTTACTGTATAGATTTTATGATATTAAGTTTTCTATGAAACTATTCTTAAATCTTTGTCATTACTCATCAAATACTATAATCTAGCGTTAGTATGATATGTGATCAAGTATAAATAAATTGCATTTGAAATAAAGATCTCAGCATGTTATGGTATTACACAGTGAGTATCGTGGCCCCCAAAGTTGCTTGACCACTTGAATTTGTTTGAGAATTAGACCATCAGTGCAGTTACTTTAAAATTATTCATTAAATGTACCATTTACAAGAAGCCACTCTTATTACTATAAAATATGGAATGACTCCACTGAGTAATTATTCAAATATTTATGTGTAAAGTTTCCTTCTTTGCATTTAAGAAGTATAATAAAATGCTTATGAAAAATCAGTGTCTTAGCTGCAGCATAACAGTCTCTTTTGGCCTATTTATACATAAACTGCCAAAGTAAACATTAAAACATTTACAAAGTACATTTAGTTTTCTTCTCTTTCCCCCCAAAAAAGAAAACACCAGTACGAAATAGTTCTGTGATTCTGTGCACTTCATCTCTTCATGCTGCCCAGTACCTAGCTCACTAGCTCATCTATGGTGGAAGAATATGATCATTTAAATGCAACAAGAACATCTTTGTAAATGGGCCTGCCCTCTTTCAGCAGCAGCACAGAGCTAGAATTCATCTTACCATTGGCTCTGCTTCCCGTAAATGAAGGAGTTGAGTAACCAAGAAGGCAGCTAGACCTTCCTCCCTTCCTGAGCTTTGAGGGCCAGGTCTTTTCAAATTCCACCCTTCCTTCCTGAAAGCCTGGGCTCAGAAGGGCAGTAACAGAAAGATGGAAAAACACACACATCCACCCCATGCTGACCTTTCATCCCTTCTGAGATGGTCTCAGTGTTTTGCCATGGAAAGTATGCCCAGTAGGTCTAATCCCAAGAATGGATTCAGGGTGACTTTTTAATGGGGAGAAAAAAATATATTTTAAGAAATTGTTATAGATGAGGTCTGATGAACACTGTGGAAGTTCTCTATGGAGAATGGGGGTTCCACATAAGTGAAGTAGCGGAACATTGCATGCATTGCCTAGAGATGTTTAGGAGTCAAACGTAAGTTTCAGTCTCTCTTATGGGTCTCTAGTGAATACTGGAACTTGTAAATATCCCACACATGTATTTTTTGAATAAACTTTTTTATTTTGAAATAGTTTTGGATTTGCAGAAAAGTTGCAAAGATAATTCAGGCAGTTGCCAGTTTCCCCTACTGCTAGCATCTTACATAGCCATGATACTTTTGTCACAACTAAGAAACCAGCATAGGTACATTATTGTTTTATGTGTTGGGCTTTTTTAGTGGTTTACTATAAAGGACATTGCAAAGGATACAGATGAAGAGGCGTGTAGGGCAAGCTACTGGGGAAGGGATGCAGAGCTTCTGTGCACATTATTGTTAACTAAACTCTGTGCCGTGCTTTATTTGTATTTCCTTTCTTTTTCTGATATCTTTTTTCTGTTCCAAGATGCCATTTAGCATACCACATGAATGCTTAGTCATCGTGTCTCCTTAGATTCGCCAGACTTACACAAGTATTTTTTAATTATTGAAATATAATTGTAATGCTTTGAAATTTCATTACCTATGTAATAATTAAGATAGTCATCCTATAATCAGAAACTGAATTCTGATCCCTTTTTCTTCTATGGGAGGAAAGTCCTTCATTTCTCAATTTAAAACATTTTAAATAATGGTGACTTAGGAAAGTAAATATCCTTTCTCGTGTTGGGGTGACTTTAGAGAGAATTAGTGAATTACTACCTTGCCACATCATAATTAGCTTTCTTCTGAAAAGTGACTGCTGTTGCATTCATGACCGCAGCAGGAAAATATGTCTTGGCTGTGTAGAGTCGGGGAAGAGTGACTCTTTAAATAATTAGATAGCTCTTCAGTTTTAAAAAGTTCATGCTGACTAGGTTTACAGGGCAGGCTGAACGCAGTAGCCTATTTATTTTTACCTTATATTAACTCATAACTAAAGATAATGTACAATTTTGTATGTGTACATATAACCATCATTATAGGAGAGACAGCATGAAGCAGGCTATGAAGAGGTAGAATGTGAGGAAGAAAGCAATAAATATTTTGTTCAATCTTAAGGTTTCTTTTAAAGGTGACAGTGGAAAATCCTATTGACACAAAGCACTTTAGCTCCCTTTGCTCTCATTTCCTGCTTTATAAAAGGAAGTGAAGCCTGGCCTGCTTAACTGCAGAAATACTGTGAGTTAACTAAGGATTTCCATTTCTTCTACCATCTCTACCTCTCAGGCCGAGATCACCAAATGCCTGGAATGACTGCTGTCACCTCATGCAATTCAAGCATGTGTGTGAATTCGCCTCTACCTCACCCCACCATTTGGGGGATTTAACCTCCCCATACACAATTTGTATGGGCTTATGTCCCTATTCAAAAATCTTTAGAATCTTCCCATTTTCTAGAGAAGAAAAATTTTCAGCATTATGTTCCTTCACTCTGGCAAAATAAAGTCTTCACACCAGTCAGATATTTCTTCTTTCATTTCACTCAAAACCTTCGTCACGTCGATTATGACAATCATCAACAGTTACTTTGTACCTTCATTACTAAAGGCTTTTTCTACCTTGAGTCTTTGCTTATTTTTTTTCTTGAGTCTCATCTCAAATTTCTACCCTTTCTAAAATAGGCCCAGGTAAACTCATCTTCATTTCTCTTAAATTCCCAGCCTCCCTCTCCCTCTGTGGATCTGGCCTAGGAACCCCTGGTTTTCACATGTACTCTACATGTTAGTATGTTTCCTCCTGGTCCTGTTTTCTGCATATGTGTACTTACATAGTGTCTCTACCAAATTGGAATCATACCCATTAAATGATTCTTCATTTTTTTCACATACCATATCATCAACATTTTCATGTCATATTTTTATATTTATATCAAAAATATGATTTTAATGGTTTCGTAAATGGTCTGCACCAAATTCCACATCTTACTAAGCATTTACATGTAGCTGGGCATTTATGTGGTTTCCCTCCTTTTGCTATAATAAGTAATGCTGTCCTGCACCTTCTTGCTTATCTCTAATTATGGACTTGAGATAAATTCTAAGAGTGGCCTTGAGAATGATTTTTATTAGGTTCTTGATATATATTTCCAAAGTACCTTCCAGAGATGTTATGCCTGTTTTTTTTTTTTTCTATCAGCAGTATATGAACACGTCTACTTTATCACTGCTTATCAACTCTGGGTGTTATAATTTGCTTATACAGTTTGTTAATTAGGGAGTTAAAACCTGTTTCATTGTAGTTTTACATATTCTGGAGACAAGACCTTAGTCAGATATGTGTTTCGCAAATATTTTCTCCCACTCTGTGGCTTGTCCCTTACCACGTTCTTAACTGTATTCTTCTAAAAGCAGAAGCTTTTGATTTTGACGAGTTTCATTATATCAAATTTTATTGTGGACTTTGCTTATGGGGCCGTACCTAAGAAATCCTTGCCTAATCCAAAGTCACAAAAGTTTTATCCTATGTTTTCTTGGAGTTTTGTATTTTTGGGTTTTATACTTAAATTTATGAGGCATTTTGTGGAAACTTTTGCATAGGATAATGAGATATGGATTGAAGTGTGTTTTGTTTTTTTTTTTTTTTTAATAGTAAAGACAGGGTTTCACCATGTTG